>NW_017670424.1:0-139560 GCF_001879085.1 Nicotiana attenuata
AACTTTCCTCTTCGTTCCTCATAGGGCCATAGGTGCCTGCTCCTGCTGTGGCTCAGGTACTGGGACTGCTGCTGGAGGGCTAGGTCCCCGAATACAAGTCTAACGGCATCTGATCCGCCATTAGCTTGTCCACATCTGCTCGTAGTACCTTTACTGACTCCTTCGATGCCCTGGACTTCCTCATTTTCTTGTGCTCACGAGCCAATTTTTCCAAGGCTGTGCTGTCCCCAACCGCCTTAGTCAAGGCAGTCTGAGTCTCAAGTATCTTCTTCTGATTGGCCAGGAGCATCTGCAGTATTTCCTCAATAGACGGAGGAACCTGGACAGTGGCCGGGGTAGACTGGGCCTCAACTGAAGTGGCTAATGTGGACAACTTGGATGTCGCTATGGACATCCAGTTGTTCAAACTGGCCAATGTCATGGCTAGCTGCTGGGTTGTCAATGGGTTGGTCCGGGAAACAGGAACTATAGGGCCAGCTGAAGAACTAGGGCCTGCAGAAGAAGAGGGCCTATCAACTGGGACAGACACAACTGGAACGGAGGGAAGCTCTGTAGAAGGCTCGACCTCAACCGGCTCCTCAGACTGGCCGGTCGGGGCAGAGGTGGATGACTTGGTTTTCTTGTCCCCCTTTGGGTTGTCTGGGCCCTGAATACTGAACCAGGAGAAAGAGGCTATTGGGCGCACTACCACATCATAATGCATTTTCTTCACCTTCAAGTCCCTAAAATACAGTGTCAGAATGTTTGGGAAAGGGTAGTTCCACGTACTGTCAATCCCCATAGCAGTAATCGCCCTGTACATAATATTCCCCACATTGATAGGGAATCTAGCCATGATGGAAGCAATGAGCACAGCCCGGGGGAGAGGGACGGTCTGGTCATGTGAAGTGGGATCCAACCTATTGCAAACAAAGGTGAGCCACCCTCGCGCCTCAAAGTTCATGTTTTTCCGTAAGATTTTTACCCCTGCCTGTACCCAATCTGGAACAACACTCGGATGTGCCAAGAACTCGGCCAACCATGGGCGAACCTCCTCCTTCATTGCCAATTTCTCCAAGTATTGGGTCTCGTCTTCATCCTTGAAACCCAAATAATCATTAAAGGCTTTGCCCGAAAATACAACATTCTTGTCCCTCACTTTATTCACAGTGGAGTTCTTTTTGGTGTAGGCTACGTTGGTGTAGAACGCCTTGACCATGTGTTCATTTGCATTTATCAACCCGTCACTGAAGTGGTCCCACCCGCTTCTAGTTTGAAATTGTTCATGAACTCTGGGTAGAAGTGGCAATAAGTCCTTGGTTATGATGCACCTCCCGGGGATGAGATGTCTTTTGGACCACATTTCTCGGAATTTGTGGAAGGCCACTTGATTGACAAAGCGGTTTTCCCACACTTCCGCTTTTCTTGTTCGTTCCACACCACCAACCTCAGGAACCCCACTAACCGGAAGCTCCTCAGCACTGTCAGCACTATCCCCAGATTCTGAAGCTGTGGGGGAAGTGGAGTACTTGCCGCTGCCCGCAGCTGAGCCATCAGACGACTCAGATTGTATAGCTTGTGGATTTTGGGCTGGAACGAGGGGACTTGCTCCGAATCAGATGATAGTTCCTGAGAGGGAAGGTACTCACTCCCCGATTGCTCCTCATCTGTCATTATTTGCTTTCTTGTCTTTAGTTTTGGTTGGGGAGTGAGTTTCTTTAGCTTAGCTTTCCCTCCCCGGGAGGGTTCTCCTCGACCGGGTTGTGTGGCACCACGTCCTCTGTGTCTCACCATTTTCTGCACACAAATGATTCTAACATTGTTAGTATAGGCAAGTGCAGTGTATTATCATTATCATAATAAGACAGGACAGTAAGAAGCAATGTTGCAGTTAGTAAAGTAGACTAGAGTCGTGCGGACCGCGTCAACAGGGCATGCGGCCGCACAGGTCCAACTTATGAAGAACCACCTCTCTGAACATTTCCCATGTGGACCGCACAAACATGAAACGCAGCCGCACGGGAGCAGCGCGGACTGCATTAACAGGTCACGCGGCCGCACTGGGCAACTACTCCAATTTGGGACCTTTCTGAACCTTGCTGACGCGGTCCGCGCAAACATAGCATGCGGCCGCGCGGGGATGGAGCGGACCGCACAAACATGGCATGCGGCCGCACTGGACTTTTAATATCGGGATAGCTAGGGTTCAATAAAAATTGCTCAAATCTTTCATGTTTTGGCCTCCTACTATGTCCCTACTCGTTTATAACATGCCCATCATTTCAAAGAACAACAAGAATAACATAAAACTATCCTAATCATGAACAATGAAGAACAAAAGAAAAATGAAGAAGTTATTACTAAGGAAACATGTATAAAGTGTAAAGTAATACTAATTAAAGCTAAGGTGAGAGATATGTTACCAGAGAAGTGAAGAAATGCTCTTGATGTTAATGCAAAAGAGAGGTTCAGGATGAATAGTGAAAAATTAGGGTTCAGAGATCGATTTGGCAAAAAGTTCTCAATGAGGCCCTAGAGGTCTATTTATAGAAGAAGACAGTGGGGCCCCGACTTACCCTCCAGCGCGGCCACGTGAACAGGACCGCGGACCGCACTGGACTTACCTCATACTACTATGCTTAAGACTTCCGACGCGGGCGTACCAGTGTGGACGCGACCGCGTGGTGAATTGCGGACCGCACAATTATGGGATGTGGCTGCGCGAACACAGTTCAGAGACTCATACTTGGCGACCTTTACCAATGCGGACTGCACAAGCAAGAGCGCGGCTGCACAAACCAACTTCAGAGACTTAAAATATTGGCTTTGGCTGGTGCGGACCGCACAAGCAGGGGTGCGGCCGCACTAACCAACTTCAGAGACTGTTTACTTTTTGCACAGTTCTTTTGCACTGATTCGCCACAATTCCTGCAACATCTCACACACCATTAGCTCAAAAATCCTAATCTACAACAGAAATCAAAAAGACATGGGTTGCCTCCCAAGAAGCGCCTGATTTAACGTCCCGGCATGACGAATGTTACCATCATATCACGTCAAATGAATGAGTGCCACCACATGGCTGTCATCAATCTTCCCCAAGTAATGCTTCACACGATGCCCATTGACTCGGAAAACCTCATCATTTTTGTTCTTGAGATCAATAGCACCAAATGGAGTCACCCCAACAACTTCAAATGGACCACTCCACCTAGACTTGAGCTTTCCCGGGAATAACCTCAACCGGGAGTTGAAGAGAAGAACCATGTCACCCACCTTGAATTCTTTACCCCGAGCATACTTGTCATGAAGGTACTTCATCTTGTCCTTGTATAACGACGAGCTGGAGTAAGCATGAAATCTAAACTCATCAAGCTCATTCAATTGCTCCACTCGGAGATTTGCTGCAACATCCCATTCCAAGTTCAACTTCCTCAATGCCCACATAGCCTTGTGTTCAAGTTCCACTGGAAGATGGCAAGCTTTACCAAACACCAACCGATACGGAGATATACCAATTGGAGTCTTGTAAGCCGTCCGATAAGCCCAAAGAGCATCATCCAATTTCTTCGACCAATCGGTCCTATTAGCATTCACCGTTTTGGACAGAATACTCTTTATCTCCCGATTTGAGACTTCCACTTGTCCACTAGCTTGTGGATGATGGGGTGGTCACTTTGTGATTAACTCCATACTTAGCAAGCAATGAATCAAAAGCCTTGTTGCAAAAATGGGACCCCCCATCACTAATAATGGCCCGGGGAGTACCAAATCTCGTAAAGATACTCTTCTTCAAAAATGCTACAACACTTTGGGCTTCATTGTTGGGAAGAGCCACGGCTTCCACCCATTTTGAAACATAGTCCATCGCCACGAGTATGTAAGTATTACCACAGGAGCTCACGAACTGACCCATGAAATCGATGCCCCAAACATCAAAAATATCCACCTCAAGAATTGTATTGAGGGGCATCTCATCCTTCTTGGAAATTCCGCCGGCTCTTTGACATGCATCACACTAAGTCACTAGCATCCTTGAACAACGTGGGCCAATAGAAGCCACAACTCAAAACTTTTGAGGCTGTGCTCCCCCCCCCCCCCCCCGTGATGACCACCATAGGGAGAGGAGTGACAAGCCACCAATATGCTTACACGTTCACTTTCCGGCACACATCTCCTTATCACTCCATCCGTGCAAATTTTAAACAAATACGGATCATCCCAATAAAAATCCAAACTATCCCGCTTGAGTTTCTTCTTTTGGTTGGAAGAGAGCTCGAACGGGATGTTACCAGTCACAATGAAGTTAGCGATGTCCGTGAATCATGGCATCTCACACATAGAAACAGAAAGAAGCTACTCGTCAGGGAACCTATCATTAATCTCAATATCATCACTTGGTCTCCCATCTTCATCTAATCGGGACAAATGGTCGGCAACTTGATTCTCGCTTCCCTTTCTATCCACAATCTCTAAATCAAATTCCTGAAGGAGTAGCACCCATCTCATCAATCTTGCTTTCGAATCCTTCTTAGTCATCAAATACCGAAGGGCTGCATGGTCCGTGTGTATGATCACCTTTGCCCCCATAAGGTAAGGTCTAAATTTCTCCATCGCGAACACAATAGCCAATAGCTCCTTTTCTGTCACTGTGTAGTTTTTCCGGGCCTCATTCATAGTCTTGCTAGCATAATAAACAGGATGGAACATTTTGTGGATTCTTTGGCCTAGCACCGCCCCAACCGCTACATTACTCGCATCGCACATAAGTTCAAAAGGCAAGTCCCAATTAGTAGCAGTGATTATAGGGGTTGTTGTCAACTTGTGTTTCAGTAACTCAAAAGACTCCATGCATTTCTCATCAAAAATAAACTTGACATCCTTCTCTAACAACTTGCAAAGCGGGTTCACAATTTCGGAAAAATCTTTAATGAACCGCCGGTAGAACCCGTCATGACCAAGAAAACTCCTCACCCCTTTGACAGAGGTAGGGGGAGGGAGTCTTGAGATAACCTCTATTTTTGCCTTATCAACTTCAATTCCTTGCCTTGAGATTTTGTGGCCCAATACAATTCCCTCTTGCACCATAAAGTGGCATTTCTCCCAGTTGAGCACAAGGTTGGTTTCTTCACATCTTGCCAAAACCCTATCCAAGTTCACCAAACATTCTTCAAATGAATCTCCCACCACACTGAAGTCATCCATGAATACCTCTAAGATATCCTCCACCATGTCGGTGAAGATTGCCATCATGCATCTTTGAAAGGTCGCTGGGGCATTACATAATCCGAATAGCATTCTCGAGAACGCGAACGTGCCATAAGGACATGTAAAGGTTGTCTTCTCCTGATCCTCTGGGGCAATGAGAATTTGATTATACCCCGAGTAGCCATCTAGAAAACAATAAAAGGCCCGGCCCGCAAGACGATCAAGCATTTGATCCAAGAATGGTAGTGGGAAATGATCTTTTCTTGTCACTTTGTTCAGCTTTCTATAGTCCATACACACTCTCCAACCCGTAACTGTCCGAGTAGGAATCAACTCATTGTTGGCATTGGTCACTACCGTCATTCCACCCTTTTTTGGCACACATTGGACCGGAGAGGTCCATGAACTGTCCGAGATCGGGTAAACCACACCGGCGTCAAGCCACTTGATAACCTCCTTCTTTACCACTTCTTGCATCACCTCATTGAGTCTCCTTTGATGTTCAAGAGATGGCCGTGCATCCTCCTCCAAAATGATCTTATGCATGCAAAATGCGGGGCTTATTCCCCTGATGTCCGCCAAAGTCCATCCTATTGCCCTTTTTCGCTTTTGGAGCACCTCCACAGTGGCCTCGACCTGCAAGTTAGTAAGGCAAGAAGAAAGAATAACTGGAAGAGTAGAATTAGAGCCCAAGAATTCATACCTGAGGTGTGGAGGAAGTGGTTTCAACTCCAACACTGGTGGCTCCTCAATTGATGGCTTGGTCGGCGGAGTTTTGCGATTTTCAAGATCCAAAGATAGTTTCCTAGGCTCATATGAATATGAACCCATTCCATGCAATGCATTCACGCACTCCACTCTACCGGCATCATCATTGGCATCCATGTTAAGAAGCACGGCTTCAAGAGGGTCTTCAACATTGCATTGACTTGGCGCGGGTTTTGTACTTGTTGCAATTGCGCCTTCGCCAACTGATTCATTGTTGTTGTAAGTTCGGCAATAGCTTGGCCGTGATCACTCAACTCCTTATGCAAATGGATGACCGTGGGGTCACCTTGGGGTACATTCGCTCGGCTTTGCCATGCCGAAGAGGTGTCCGCCATTTCACCAAGTACATCACATGCCTCTTGGTAAGAAAGTTTCATAAAGTTCCCACCGGCCAATTGGTTCATAATGCATTGATTTGTGGTGTTGATGCCCCTATAGAAAGTCTGTTGGATCATCGCCTCAGTCATGTCGTTGTTAGGGCATTCCTTCACCATTGTTCTATATTGCTCCCAGATCTCATGCAAGGGTTCCGTTGGCATTTGCTTAAAGGCTAGAATCTCATCCCAAAGAGCCGCCATATGACTTGGAGAAAAGAACTTGGCAATAAATTTGTCCGCCAATTCATCCCATGTGGTGATAGAATGATTTGGTAACCTTTCTAACCAGTCCAACGCTTTACCCCGAAGAGAAAACGGGAAAAGCCTCAATCTCAACGCATCCTCTGACACGTTTGTTTGTTTGCTGCCCCAGCAAGTATCTACGAACCCCTTCAAGTGCTTGTATGCATTTTGGTCGGAGGCGCCCGTAAAATATCCCCTTTGCTCGAGCAAGGTCAACATGACATTTGTGATTTGAAAGTTCCCCGCCCAGATTCGGGGAGGAACAATGGCACTTGCGTACCCTTGATTAGGAAGAACTCTTGGGACCGCTCTTGGTGGTGGCGGAGGAGGGTCTGAAATAGGATTGTTGTCATGTACATTAGCATTGGCATTTCGACCCCTCCGTGGTACTTGAGGTACCGGAAGCTCATCTTGCTCAACATCTTCAACCTCCTCCCCCGCCAAGGCATTGCCAAGAGGGTCATTTCCGTTTAGAGCCATGTGTACCTGATGGATCAACACAAATAAAATTAGTAAAAAGAAGGAAAGAGAAGCAAAACACAAAACTAGCTACACAAATAGTCAACACCGTAAGCTCCCCGACAACGGCGCCAAAAAGTGATTAGGTCACAGCGGACTCAACCTTGGGCGCTAATACTTTTACCCAATAGTGGTATCGGGTCAATTTCCACAGGGAGCTAGTATGGGAGTTGGATATTTGTTTAGCCTAGAAATGCGAGATTGCTTCTAATTGATCTTCTATCATTTTTGGGTTTTTTGTGATTATCAATTACAATTTAACAACTACTAATTATAACTAAATTATGCTAAGATATCAAGTCTAGGTTGTATGCAAGATAGAGAAAGGCACTAGGGTCGTGGCATTTACCTAGGTGGTCAACTAACAGGTAGAGATTCCTAATACGAGAATGATGATTATGGGGCTTATGATATAACTGTTGCACGATAGCACTCACTCTCACACCTCTCGGTAGAAAGAGTGATTTTGCCCAGTTGACTCTCTCGAGACCAATTGTGTAGGCTAACAAACTAAGCAACTTAGGGTTCAAGTTGGGTAATTACTCTCTCGAGGTTTTACCCGTTAATTGGGACTACCATTCTCATGGGTCCATCCTAATTCCTTGTTGGGTTAATTTTAGAGTCATAGACACTCTTTCTCAAGAAGAGTCAAGACCCACTAAGCTAGACTTAGTGTTTGCAACCACCAAATCCAAGTGAAAACATAAAATTAACTCAAATATCAAACACCCAACATCATTCAAGCATTAAACAATCACACCCATTAATCACCCACACTAGGGTTGAGCCACAACCCTAGCTAATGGGTTTAGCTAGCCATAATAACAACAGAAATTGAAGAAGAAATAGATAAAATGAACATATTAATTAACTAGAATGTAAATCTACAAGAATCCACGTTAAAACAAGATGAAAATGCCTAAAATAGGCTAAAACTTTTGTCTTACGAGTGCAGCAGCTCTCTGGTATCTGATTCGTACCCTAAAAATGGCAAATATTCTATTTATACTAAGTTAAGAAAAATCGAACAAAAATACCCCTGCGGGGTCCGTGCAGTCCGCACGAAGTTGACACGCGGCCGCACTGGGTTGCTTGACTTCTGAGACTTGCCTTCTGAAGATGTTGAGCGGACCACACAATGATGGAGTGCAACCGCATGATGACTGGTGCGGACCGCGTGAACTTGTAGTGCGGCCGCATGAGTGGCTTGTGATGGTCTCTGGCTTTTGTGGTGCGGACCGCGTGAGCTCGTAGTGCGGCCGCATGAGTGGCTTGTGATGGTCTCTGGACTTTTGTGGTGCGGACCACGTGAGCTTGTAGTGCGGTCGCATTGGCTGGAACTGAGAATGCCAACTCTCTGAACTCCTATGGTGCGGCCGCATGACATGATGGTGCGGTCCGCACCAAGTTCTGAATATCCTTGCTTTCATGATCTTTGACACTTGAGCAGGTTTCACTCCGTTTCGAGCCAATTTTTGACTTTCGTCATCTTGTTGCTCAAACCTGCAATCAAGCGCAACTTATAAGCATTCTAGGTTTATTTTATGGCAAATCATACATAAAGCATAGGCAAGTATGGGCATAAAACGTGTTAAAATCACAGTTATCAACTGTCACTTGGTACGAGACTAGGTTTATTGATTTGGCTCGTCAAGCTCTTCTTATAATCCCCACCGAGAGAGAGGGGGTGAGGAGGTTTATTGAGGAACTTGCTCAGCCTATCAGATTGCAGATGGCTAAGGAGACAGGGAGTGAGATTTCTTTCTAGGATACTGCCAATGTGGCCAGATGAGTTGAGATGGTTTTAGCCCAGGGAAGTGGTCAGGGGTCTGACAGGAGCCTTCGTCACTCTGGTGGATTCAGTGGGACCTCATTTGGAGGTCGAGGTACTTTGGTAGAGACCATCATCCCAGGCCGTTTCATTCAGTGCTTCAGGCATCCCATGGAGCTTCAGGGGGTCGTGGTCTTTATGTACCTCATTCAGGGCAGCCAGCTTATAGTGCCCCGCCAGCTCCCATCAGAGCACCTCCTCTTCAGAGCTATTATCGCGGTCAGCCGGCCTACTAGGGTCATTCTCAATTTCCCCAGCAACAGTATTCAGATGGATGTTTTGAGTGTGGTGAGTATGGGCATATGCGGAGGACTTGTCCGAGATTAGTGGGTGTTCAGCCGCAGCACTAGAGTTCTCGTGCTATGGTTCTGACAGCGCCTGCCCAGCCAGCTAGAGGTAGGGGTCAGGGAGTCAGGGGTAGGGGTCAGCCTGCTAGAGGTAGAGGTGAGGCCGTTAGATGTGGAGGCCAGGCCGCTAGAGGTGGAGGCCAACCAGCAGGAGGTCATCCCAGGGATATGGTTTAGGGTGGTGGGGCCTAGCCCCGATGTTATGCTATTCCAGCCAGGCCTGAGGCTGAGTCCTTCGATACAGCTATCACAGGTACGGTTTTAGTTTGTAGTAGAGATGCTTCAGTTCTATTTGATCCAGGGTCTACATACTCCTATGTGTCATCTTATTTCGCTCCATATTTGGTTGTGCCTCGTGATTCTTTGAGCGCTCCCGTGTATGTGTCCATGCCAGTAGGGGATTTATTGGTGTAGATCGTGTTTATCGTTTGTGTGTGGTTGCAATTGGGGGTCTTGAGACTAGTGTAGATCTCCTACTTCTTGATATGGTGGATTTCGATGTCATTTTGGGGATGGATTGGCTGTCACCTTACCATGCTATATTGGACTGTCATGCCAAGACCGTGACCTTAGCCTTGCCGGGGTTGCCTCGGTTGGAGTGGAGAGGGACTCTTGGTCATTCCATCAGCAGGGTTATTTCTTATGTGAAGGCTCGATATATGGTTGAAAAGGGGTGTTTGGCTTATTTGGCTTATGTTCGTATTCTAGTATTGAGGTTCCTTCTATGGATTCTGTGACAGTTGTTCGGGAGTTTCCAAAGGTATTCATGCAGACCTGTCGGGGATGCACCCGACAGGGATATTGACTTTTGCATTGATTGGCTCCGGGCACTCAGCCCATTTTTATCCTGCCGTATCGTATGGCCAAAGTTGAAAGAATTGAAGGAACAGTTGCTAGATTTGCTTGATAAGGGCTTTATTAGACCTAGTGTCTCGCCCTGGGGTGCACCGGTGTTGTTTGTTAAGAAGAAGGATGGATCGATGAGGATGTGCATAGATTATCGGCAGTTGAACAAAGTCACCATCAAGAACAAGTATCCATTGCCGAGGATTGATGACTTATTTGATCAGCTTCAGGGTGCCAAGGTATTTTCGAAGATTGATTTGAGATCTAGCTACCATCAGTTGAGGATTAGGGCATCTGATGTCCCTAAGATAGCTTTTCGCACTCGGTACAGGCATTATGAGTTTCTAGTGATGTCATTTGGGTTAACAAATGCCCCAGTAACATTCATGGATTTGATGAACTGAGTGTTCAAGCCCTATCTGGATTCCTTCGTGATTGTTTTCATTGATGATATTTTGATCTACTCCCGCAGTCGAAAGGAGCATGAGCAGCATCTTTGGATCGTTCTTCAAACTCTGAGAGATAGTAAGTTATATGCTAAGTTTTCGAAATATGAGTTTTGGGTTGAGTTTAGTGGCTTTCTTGGGTCATGTTGTATCAGCAGAGGGTATTCAGGTGGATCCTAAGAAGAATGAGGCAGTCAAGGACTGGCCTAGACCCACATCAGCTATAGAGATCCGGAGTTTCTTGGGTTTGGCAGGTTATTACCATCAGTTTGTGGAGGGGTTTTCATCTATAGCAGCCCCAATGACCAGGTTGACCCAGAAGGGTGCCCCGTTCAGGTGGTCGGACGAGTGTGAGGCAAGCTTTCAGAAGCTCAAGACAGCGTTGACTTCAGCGCCAGTGTTGGTGTTGCCCACAGGTTCAGGGCCATATACGGTATATTGTGACGCATCTCGTATTGGACTTGGTGCGGTGTTGATGCAGAACGGCAAGGTTATTGCATACAATTGAAGATTCACGAGAAGAATTATCTAGTTCATGATTTGGAGCTAGCAGCCATTATTCACGCGCTAAAGATTTGGAGGCATTATTTATATGGCGTGTCGTGTGAGATGTTCACGGATCATAACAGTTTGCAGTATTTGTTCAAGTAGAAGGAGCTCAATTTGAGGCAGAGAAGGTGGTTGGAGCTATTGAAAGACTATGATATCACCATCTTGTATCATCCCGGGAAGGCCAATATGGTGGCCGATGCTTTGAGTAGGAAGTCGGCAAGTATGGGTAGCCTTGCGTATACTTCAGTCGGTGAGAGACCGCTTGCTTTGGATGTTCAGGCTTTGGCCAATCAGTTCGTGAGGTTGGATATTTCTGAGCCTAGTCGTGTTCTAGCTTGTACAGTCACTCGGTCTTTATTATTTGAGTGTATCAGAGATCGGCAGTATGATGATCCTCATTTGCTTGTCCTTAGGGACACAGTGCAGCATGGAGGTGCCAAGCAGGTTACAGTTGGAGATGACGGAGTTCTGAGGATGCAGGGGCGAGTCTGTGTTCCTAATGTGGATGGGCTTCGTGAGTTGATTTTAGAGGAGGCCTATAGTTCCCGATATTCTATTCATTCGGGCGCCGCCAAGATGTATCAGGACTTGCGGCAGCATTACTGGTGGAGGAGGATGAAGAAGGATGTTATTGCATATATAGCTTGGTGTTTGAATTGTCAGCAGGTAAAGTACGAGCATCAGAGACCTGGTGGTTTACTTCAGAAGATTGAGATTCCTGAGTAGAAGTGGGAGCGTATCACTATGGACTTCGTTGTTGGACTCCCACAGACTCAGAGAAAGCTCGACGCAGTATGGGTTATTGTGGAAAGGCTGACTAAGTCAGCGCATTTCATTCCTGTGGAAGTTTTCTATTCTTCGGAGCGGTTGGCTGAGATCTATATCGGGGAGATCGTTCGTCTTCATGGTGTGCCCGTGTCTATCATTTCTGACCGAGGTACGCAGTTTACCTCGCATTTCTGGAGGGTTGTACAGCGTGAGTTGGGTACGCGGGTTGAGTTGAGCATAGCATTTCATCCTCAAACGGACGGACAGTCCGAGCGTACTATTCAGATTTTGGAAGATATGCTCCGCGCCTGTGTTATTGACTTTGGAGGTTCTTGGAATCAGTGCTTGCCATTAGCGGTGTTTGCCTACGACAACAACTATTAGTCAAGCATCTAGATGGTTCCTTATGAGGCATTATATGGTAGACGATATCGATCGCCGGTTGGGTGGTTTGAGACGGGAGAGGCTCGGTTGTTGGGTACGGATTTAGTACAGGATGCCTTGGATAAGGTTAAGATCATTCAGGATAGCCTTCGTTCAACTCAGTCCAGGAAAAAGAGTTATGCCGACCCTAAGGTTCGTGATGTAGCATTCATGGTCGGAGAGCGAGTGTTGCTTCGAGTGTCGCCCATGAAGGGCGTGATGAGATTTGGGAAGAAGGGCAAGCTAAGCCCTAGGTTCATCGGGCCTTTTGAGATCCTTTATCGAGTGGGAGAGGTGGCTTACAAAATTGCGTTGCCACCAGGTTTATCAGCTGTGCATCCAGTGTTTCATGTGTCCATGCTTCGGAAGTATCACGACGATTCATCCCACGTGTTAGACTTTAGCACTGTCCAGTTGGACAAGGATTTGACCTACGAGGAAGAGCCAGTAGTTATTCTAGACCGGCAGGTTCGACAGTTGAGGTCGAAGCGTTACCCTTCGGTTCGTGTGCAGTGGAGAGGCCAGCCTGTTGAGGCAGCTACCTGGGAGTCTAAGTTCGATATGCGGAGCAAATATCCCCATCTTTTTACCAACTCAGGTACTTTTCTATGTCCTTTCGAGGACGAACTGTTGTTTTAGAGGTGGAGAATGTGATGACCCAAAGGGTCATCTTTTATTTAAGAATCCAATTCCGTGATCCGAGGCCTTAAAAACCTCCATTTATCTCTCCTCGATTTGCGTGCGCAGTCCGAGCGCGTATCCGGAAAGCTTTTATGTGAAAAATTTAAGAAAAGATGATTTTTGGCTTAAAAAGATGATTTTTGTTGACTTTGGTACATTTTGGGTAAATGGACCCGGACTCGGATCTGTGTTCCAACAGTCTCGTAGGGTCCGTAGTAAAATATGGTATGTGGGCGTATGACCGAAATTGAATTCCGAGGTCCCTAGCCCGAGAAATGAATTTTTGAAGAAAATTGTTAACTGAAAATATAATGGTTTTTAGAAATTGAATAATATTTGATATTGTTGGTATTGGGCCCGTATTTTAGTTCCGGGGCCCGGTACAGGTCCGTTATAATATTTAAACTTATCTGTGAAATTTGGTAAAAAACGGAAGTAATTTGACATGTTTCGGACCTTTGGTTGAGAAAATAGGAAGTTTGAAACTATCTTGAAAATTTCATGCGTTTTGGTGTTGAATTCATAGTTCTAGGTGTTATTTTGGCGATTTGATCGCATGAGCAAGTTCGTATGATGTTTTAAGACTTGTGTGCATGTTTGGGTTGGAGCCCCAAGGGATCGGGTGAGTTTTGGATAGGCTACGGAGTGATTTGGACTTAAGGAAAAATTGTTGGTGTGTTCAGATCTGCAGACTTCGCATTTGCAAAGTCTGGCTTGCAAATATGAGCATCGCATTTGCGACAATCTAGGCTGGGAGGGGACCTTCGCATTTGCGAAGCTCATTGTCGCAATTGCGACTGGAACAGAGCCGCATTTGCGAACATTTGTTCGCATTTGCGAAGATAGCAGGCCAGGCCAAGCTTCGCATTTGCGAACCTGTGATCGCAAATGCGATACCTGCAACTGTTCAAAACATAACTTAGACGGGATTTTCACCCACTCTTCACATTTTTCAAAACCTAAACTTCAAGAGGCGATTTTCCAAAGACCATTTCTTCCCTAAATCATAGGTAAATGATTATTAACTTATTTCTTTCAATCTATTTCATCTTTTTACAAGATTTCATCATAAAATCTAGGGTTTTATGGTGGAATTGGGTGTTTTTGCGTAGAACCTAAGAATTTCAAAATTTGGGGATTCGGACCTCAATTTGAGGTCGGATTCCAAAACCAATTGTATATACGGGCTCCGGGGTTTTGACCAAGCCGGCCCGGGGTCGATTTTTGACTTTTTGGGGAAAATGTTGGAAAATCTATAATTTTGCATTGAACTTGGTTTCTTTAGCGTTTATTGATGTTATAAAGTTAAATATGGCTAGATACGAGTGGATTGATGGTGGAATCAAGAGGTAAAGCGGTATTTGACCTATGAGTTACCTGTTGGCTTGAAGCAAGTGTTTGGTCTAACCTTGACTTGAGGGATTAGGGATCCTCGACTTGCTTGCTATGTGAAATACCATGTGGGTGGTGTATAGGTGTGGTGACGAGTACCTATGCGTCGCCAAAATACTTGTTTATCCTGTTCCCTTGCCTCGTTTCCCTATATTTTGCTCTCCTGTTCTACTTGCTACTTGCTTATTGATGCTTCCATGTCTAATTGCATCTTGTTTAATGTTGTTTCTCTATTGGTGTTGTTAATTGTTCCATTGTTCCATTATATTACACTGTTGGTTTATGTTGGCTTATTGTTGCTTTATGGTACANTGGGATCGGGTTGCACGCCGCAACAAGAGGGATAAGGGTGAATGCGATTGTCTGGTGGGATCGGGTTGCACGCCGCAACAAGGAGTAATAAGTGTCACACCTCCTTTTTTACTACACCCCCGTAAGGGGGTATAAGGGGAGTTTTTTCCAACTTAAAGTGACAATCGAAACGGGATTTATTTATTATTAAAAATTCAGAGTCGCCACTTGGGATAGTATATGGTGTCCCAAGTCACCGGTTCAAATCCCGAATCGAGGAAAGATTGACTCTATATTACAGTCCGTGAACACAGAAATCCGGGTAAGGAATTCTGTTAACCCGGGAGAAGGTGTTAGGCATTCCCGGGTTCCGTGGTTCTAGCACGGTCGCTCAACTGTTATAATTGGCCTATTATCTGATTTTAATACATGTTTTAACCTATGGTTCAATTTTAACTTATTAGCCGCTTTAATTATTTTTAAGGAAAAATTCAACGCCATCTAAAATACGTCTTGAACCACGTCACATAAATGCGCCTGCGGTCCGCAACACATTTTACCTAACGTTGTTGAGATATGGATTTGGGTCACATAAATGCGCACCCGAGTTTAGGAAGGTAAATTATTAAAATAACGCGCCTAAAGCAACTACGCATTTTTAACTTTGCGAGGGCCATGGAAAATTTGCTAAATGACACTCCTCGAATTCTAAGGATTTAAAAGAAATAATTAAATGAGGGCCACGCATTTGCGGTCCAGTCCTCAAAAGCCTCCAGACTTGGGCCCAAGTAAGCCCACATCGGTGGGACAACCAGCACCTCATGAGAGGGGTAATTGACTTCGCTCGTTAATTAGCATGGGCCAACATTGGTCCCAGCTCTTGTGATCCAACTGGTTCACTCCCACGCCGAGTAATGAAGACACGATTAATATTAACACAGAAGCATAAGACCCAAAATGACGTGTTTAACCTATGACTTGAAACATTTAACATAAATTAACTAAACCAAAGTTCTAATTTCATTTTAGCAACTTTAGGACAAATATGCTACATGATTAACCCAACAACCAAATTCAATAACTAATGGGCTTAAGGGGTCGGCCCAGACAGTAATGGCACGCCATCTCCCTCGCAAACGGCCTTGGAATTCAAAGCTCAATGAGCCTGAACCCTATAAAACAAAATGGCCTCTGTGCGCTCAACCAAGACATGATAAATCTCAGCATTGCCCAACAGCTAATACACTAAGAGACTTTAAATACTATTGAGAATATATGCTTGACTTCAAAACAATAAATATTCAAGCAGGGTTCTAACTGGAGCTAGATATCAAATGCAACACAAAATTTCAAACCATCTAACTCGTTTTCAACACCAAACAGTATCAAAATCTGGGGAAAACAATCAGCCTTTGACCCTTTAAGGAGCCTACATTCACTCATAGTTGGGGGCAAAATTAACTACAGACTTAGTCCAACAAACATGCTAATCGAGTTTTCAGGAGGATTCAAATTCAAATACCATGGCAAAATGTTCAATATACAACACCAAAGTCTAACTACTATTTCAATTAGACAAAGTGTTACCCAAGTTTTCAGGGTAGTCCTATGTCAAATACACTGATTGAAACTCATATATTCGAACCAGACTTCAACCAATCGAGATAACAATATCAGATTTCAAACGAAAATTAAAACAACATAATTGAATCAACAAAGTAAAACAATGTCATGCTTGAAATTATGCTTTTCATTTCACTCTTCAATTCAAGCTTCACATAGGGGTAGAATACAGAAGTGTACCTGAATGAAAGCAAAAGAGGTCAGAAATCTAGTCTGAAACTAGAAGGAAACAACAGTAGCAGAAATCAGCAATGCAACAGTAACAACAACCAAAACCCAGACTTCAATAACCAAGACCCAAATAATTCAAAACCAACCCTTAAATCAGCAATGGAACAGTAGGAACCACAGAAAATCCAAACCAGACCCTACAGTACCAAAATTCCAACCATTTTAACCCAAAATGCCGACCCTGAACTTTTAATGGTTTGAGCTATATCATCAGGACCAGAAGAACAAGAATCTGAGCATAACCTTTAGTAATTTTTCTAAAAAAAAATGCCAGGAATTCAAGGTTATTTCAGAAATTTTTAGAGAAGAAGCAGTCGTTTCAGTTTTCTGTATTTTCTATCTCTATTTTTCTCTGGATTTTTATCTCTCAATTCCAGTCTGCCTTTCTTCTCAAGTAAAAGTGCCTTTATAGGCAAGGTTCTAGGGCAGCAGAAAACTTCAGTTTTTGCCCATTAAACCTTTTCCAATTTTTATTTTTGCTACTTAATCCCTAAAATTTTGACTTGTTTGCCAAGTAAGCCTGTTTTTCAGCTTTCGGGAAGCTTCCTAAGTCTGTTACTGATAGATTCCCTAGGTAGATTTCCTAGAATACCCTTAAAACTCCTGTTATTTACCCTCCTGAAAAACCAATATGGGTCCAAGTAAACTGCATCCAGGCCTAAACCATGGGTTGGCTACCAGAGTTTTCCCTTCCCCACTTTGGGCTTCCTCTTAACAAAGCCCAAACGTAATTAAAGAAAAACCAGCAGAATTTCATAAAACAGCAAAAAAATGACAAAAACTACAACACCACTAAAGCTATGAACAACGAAACTTAAACAAACAAAAAAAGGAAAAGGAATAAACGGAAAAGAAAAAGAACTCAACATGAACAAATAATGATTTTGCTAAACTATCGATGCTGATTTATCACACAAGAATTAATGCTTGAAACCAAACTAAGATAACGAACAACGAAAGAAGAAAAGACTGAAAATTACAGTAAAGAGGGGAAAGATGTACCAGGCTCTACCATAGGATTGACGACTCAGAGAATCAATGACTAAGGAGGATCCGGTAAAGACTTGTAACATGAGCATTAGCCGGAATTTCTCCGACGGCTAATGCTCCATATCACAATCCTCGACACCTACTCTAAAATGAGATGAACCAGAAACTGTGGACACGGATTGCTTGACCAAAAGCTGGCTGCCATGACGGGCCTTGAAATTGACTAAATAACCAGCTAATCCTACGTGATAATACCAAAAGAAGCAAATAAAGGAGAAACACAGAGGAAATCAGAGAAGATGGAGCAACTCGGATTTTCTGCCTTCCGAGATTTGAAATTCACGAGAATCGGGTGACTTTTGGAGAAAACCATGGTGGATTTTGAATGGAGAGGCAACAAGGGTTATCTGGTCAAGTTTCGAGGGGGTTTGGAGATCAACCGCCGCCGCTGGCGATTTCCGGTAGCGGCGGACGGTGACGAGAGATGAGAATGACAGAGACGATATAATCAGGGATCTTAGGTTATGTTTTGGTCATTTGGACAGTTTTATGTGAAATGGGGGAAGTTTCTATAGCTGTTAGATGAAATGAAATAGAGGGCCAGGATCGACTCAACGCTAGCGAACTCTAAACGACGTAGTACTATCCCCATACTACGTCGTTTCATGGGTCTCAAGAACTGGGGCTTCGACCGGGTAAAGAAGGTGGAGCTGGGCTGGGTTTGTTGACCGGGTCTTGGGGGAAAAACGACTTGGGCCTGTGGATTTCGAATTATTTTGGCCCAAATCTGACTTATCACTCTTTTCCCTCTTTTTTTTTTAAAAATTCTTTTTTCTTTTTCAAAAATTAAAATGACACCTAAATTAATTCCTAAATCAAAATTCTCCCCTCCCCCAATTAAATTAATTAACTCTAACTAGTAATTAATTAAAGACCAAATTAAAGGAAAAACTACCAAAAATTAAAACTAAAATCAAAAGGTGCAAAACTAAGTTTTTTTTTTTTTGTGATTTTTACATTTCTTATAAAACAACTAATTTTCAAATTAATCCAAAAAATGTAAAATTAAATCCTAAATGCAAATGCAACATATTTTTTGTATTTTTCGTGAATTAAACAGAATAAACGTGCACAAACAAATGCAAGCAATTAGCAAAAAATGCTACAAAAATCTACGAAGTTGCGAACAATGGGAAAACTTTATTTTGTTTGAATTTATGGGAATAAATTATATATAGCAAAAATTACGTGCTCACAGCTGCCCCTCTTTGCTCGGAAACACGGAGAGTTTTCGAAAGGTAAAGTGAGCGGATACGAGCGATTTTTGCCCGTCTGAATATTCTGTGGGAAGCGTTTTTGAAAGATTTGACCGCACCCTGCTTTCGAGGTTGCCTACATATCCTTGGCTATAAAGGAATCAGGTCAGTGTAGTTCGGGAAGTTTCGATAGCTGGGACTACCATGAAGCTGTGATTTCACTGTTGTTGCTGCTGCTACTATTGCTTACTGGACCCCTTATTACACCATGACAAAATAAAAAGAAGCTAGACTAAACTATGATCTATGAATTACAAAAGCCCTATCTATATCTTCAAACTTGATCTTCTTATTCTTCTTGACTTGTATTCTCCCGGTGAAGTCCCTTTGTTGCCTCCTTGAATTGTAATCTGAGATGCTTTCCCTTTCCTTCAGGTGGATGCCTGATTGCCCAAAAAACTTGAACTGTAATCCCGTGCTCTCCAGGTGAGCGCCTGACTGCTGAACTTGAATTGTATTCCCGTGCTCTCCAGGTGGGCGCCTGACTGCTGAACTTGAATTGTATTCCCGTGCTCTCCAGGTGGGCGCCTGCTGAACTTGAATTGTATTCCCATGCTCTCCAGGTGGGCGCCTGACTGCTGAACTTGAATTGTATTCCCGTGCTCTCCACGTGGGCGCCTGACTGCTAAACTTGATTAGTATTCCCGTGCTCTCCAAGTGGGCGCCTGATTGCTGAACTTGAATTGTATTCCCGTGCTCTCCAGGTGGGCGCCTGACTGCTGAACTTGAATTGCTTCTCCATGTTCTCCAAGCAGGTACCTGATTTCAACAAAAATAGACAAAACAAAGAAAATTTTCTGCCCTAGTTTGGTAGCTGGGAACATAGGTGAGTGTTAAACTGAATCATTTTAGCCAATATTACTAAGAGTTTGAAAGCTAGGTCCTATTATCCAAGGGGGTCCTGACAACTCTTTAATTAAACGACAATTATAAATCTAAGTTATATCCTCTAAAGGTGTGACTTTCACTAAATCTTGTTATCTAAGAGGGTCTTAAACTACTCCCCATTATCCGGGAGGGTCCTGACAATTCTTAATTAAACAACAATTTTAAATCTAAGTTATATCTTCTAACGGTATTATTTTCGCTACATCTTGTTATCTAATAGCAATCTAAAGCTAGGTCCCATTATTCAGGAGGGTCCTGAAAATCAAAATCAAGTCTTATCTTAAAAGTGACAATTTTTACAGCTGAATTATAATTTCCTACAGCAAAACTTACGCTAAATATTGTTATCTAATGGAAATCTTAAAGCTAAGTCCCGTTATCCAGGAGGGTCCTGAAAACTCCTAATTGAATCCTATCTTAAACATGCAAACTTTGAAGCCAACTTATATTCCTTTGGGGTATATTTATGCTAGATCTTGCTACTCATGATTGTTTTGAATTTTAGACGGTCCTATTTTCCAGGAGGGTCCTGAGAATTAAAAGTCAAACCTGTCTGGTGCTTGCCTTTCCTTACGGAGGGTTTCTCCGAAACAAACGAAACTTTCTGCCCCTGTTTCAATCAAAGAAAAATCTTGTCAGTTTAAAAATATGGTGGTTGGTTTGTGGCCTTGACTTTGAGGGCGATTACTCCTTCACTTCCCATGATCACTTTAATTTCCACTCGAAGATCTTGCTTTTTTATTGACTAACCACTTTCTCTGTCGCCCTTATCACGGGAAATACCTCTTCTCCATTCAGACCCAATATCCTCCATCTGTTGCATTGCTCATGAACTGACATTTACCAAACCTTTGTGTCTCATGAATCTTGAAGCACGACAATTGCCACCCACTCATTGCGTATGCTGTTCTTTCTTGACTTAAACCACTGGCCTTGGCCTTGAGGTATATTGCTCCATCGCTTGCCATGATAACTTTGATTTCTGCTTGGAAGATCTTGCTTGTCACTGGTTTACCACCCTTTTTGTCAATCTTATCACAGAAAATACCTTTGATCTGTTCACCCTAAACCTCCATCTGTTGCATTGTTCAAGAATTGATATATACCAAGCCTTTGTATTTCACAAGAATCCCAAAGCATGTTGACTGTCACCAGCTCAGTGCGCTGGTGCACCTGTACAAGTACTGCATTGTTCCTGCAGTGGGCAAACAAGAAAATGAATCACTATCCCTACTATCATTGTGTGTTTTCCTCTTCCTTGATGCTGTATTGACACAATTGCTATCCAGCTAATGATTAAGTTCCCCATATTTTCCACGTACCAAGTGCACCTGTACAAGTACTGCATTGTTCCTGCCCCCAGCTGCCCGCTTGCTTCCTTTTTGTTCTCATTTTTGCTTATCTTCCTCTTCTTTTTTGTTGATTCCCTCCAATGAGTGTGTTTCTGATATGTTCTTGTATACTGAAATGTTGAAGTCCCAGCCTCATGTATTGTAGCTTTATCCGCAAATTGTAGCCAAAGTTGTCCTGTGGATTGCCATCTCAAAATCAGCTCTAATATGACTTGTTTGAGCTCCATTTCCTGATTGATCACTATCTTTTGGACNTGGGGGCAGACCGGGTTAGGAGAATTGGGCTAGGTTTTGAACGGGTAAAGGGGAACCGAACTGGGCATAAAAAGATTGAAAATAAAATCGGCCCACTAAATCTGATCCATATCCAATTCTTTCTCTCTCTTTTTAATTTTCCTTTATTTTCTTCAAAATTCCTTTCTCTTTTCTTTTTCTTTTTCTTTTTCTTTTCTTCTCAAAATAAAAATGTAAAACCTAAATTAATCCATAAATCAAATTATCCTACAAATCAAATGATTAACTCTAAATGATAAAACCACAATTAATTAAACCAAATTTGAAGGAAAAACTACCACAATTCAAAATTAAAATTAAAAAGTTCAAAATGAACTATTTTTTTGTGATTTTCACCCTTTTTATAAAACAAATAATCTGCTAATTAATCCTAAGATGTAGAATTAAATCCTAAATGCAAATGCCGCGTATTTTTATATTTTTTATTAATTAATTAAAATAAACATGCACAGACAAATGCAAATAATAACAAAAAATGCTACGAAAATCCACGAAATTGCAAACAATGGAAAAATTATTTTGTTTTGAATTTGTGGGAGTAATTCATATAGGGCAAAAATCACGTGCTCACAGCTGCCCCTCTTTGCTCGAAAACACGAAGAGTTTTCGTGCAAAGATAAAGTGAGCGGATACGAGCGATTTTTGCCCGTTTGAATACTCCGTGGGAAGCATTTTTGAAAGATTTGACCGCACCCTGCTTCCGAGGTTGCCTACATATCCTTGGCTAAAATTGAATCAGGTCAGTGTAGTTTGGAAAGTTTTGGTAGCTGGGACTACCATGAAGCTGTGATTTCACTGTTGCTGCTGCTGCTGCTTACTGAACTCCTTATTACACCATGTCAAAATAAAAAGAAGCTAGACTAAACTATGATCTATGCATTACAAAATCCTATTTGTATCTTCAAACTTGATCTTGTGGTTCTTGTTGCCTTGTTGACTTGTATTCTCCCGATGAAGTCCCTTTGTTGCGGACTTGAATTGTAATCTGAGATGCTTTCCCTTTTCTCCAGGACGACGCCTGATTGCTGAACTCGAATTATAATCTGAGATGCTTTCCTTTTCTCCAGGTGGACGCCTGATTACCGACACTTACATTGTTTCCCTTCCTTAAAACTGGTGTTGTTCTCCCTCTGCTCTCCATGTGGTCGCCTGATTACCAAAACCTTCTGTATTCCCGTGCTCTCCAGGTGGACGCCTAATTGCTGAACTTGAATTGTATTCCCGTGCTCTCCAGGTGGGCGCCTGATTGCTGAACTTGAATTGTATTCCTGTGCTCTCCAGGTGGGCGCCTGATTGCTGAAACTTGAACTATATTCCCGTGCTCTCCAGGTGGGCGCCTGATTGCTGAACTTGAACTGTATTCCCGTGCTCTCCAGGTGGGCGCCTGATTGCTGAACTTGAACTGTATTCTCGTGCTCTCTAGGTGGGCGTCTGACTGCAACAAAATAGACAAAACAAAAAAAATTTTCTGCCCCAGTTTGGTAGCTGGGCACATCTGTGAGTGTTAAATTGAATCATGTTACCAAATATTACTAAGAATTTTAAAGCTAGATCCCATTATCCAGGAGGGTCCTGAAAACTCCTAGTTAAATGACGATTTTTAAATCTAAATTATATTTTCGAAAGGTATGACTTCCACTGAACCTTGTTATCTAAGAAGGTCTTCAAACTACATCCCATTATCCAGGAGGGTCCTAAAAATCAAAAATCAAATCTTATCTTAAGAGTGGCTACTTTTACGGCTGAATTATACTACCCTACAGCAAAACTTACGCTAAATATTGTTATCTAATGAAAATCTTTAAAGCTAGGCCCCATTATTCAGGAGGGTCCTGAAACTCCTAATTGAATCCTATCTTAAACATGCAAACTTTGAAACCAACTTATATTCCTTGGTTACATTTATGCTAGATTTTGCTACTTATGATTGTTTCGATTTTTAAACTAGGTCCCATTTTCCAGGAGGGTCCTGAAAATCAAAAGTCAAACCTGTCTGGTGCTTGCCTTTCCTTACGGAGGGTTTCTCCGAAACAAACAAAACTTTCTGCCCCTGTTTCAAATCAAAGAAAAATCTTGTCAATTTTAAAATATGGTGGTTGGTTTGTGGCCTTCACTTCTTGTGGTATCTTTGGTTTCAACTCGAAAGACCTTGCCTGTTTATTGACCGACCGCTTTTTTCTATCATCTTTATCACAAAAAATACCTCTTCTCCTTTCAGACCCAATATCCTCCATCTGTTGCATTGCTCATGAACTGACATTTACCAAACCTTTGTGTCTCACATGAATCTCGAAGCACGACAATTGCCACCCACTCATTGCGTATGCTGTTCTTTCTTGACTTAAACCACTAGCCCTGGCCTTGAGGTCTACTGTTCCCTCACTTGCCATGATAACTTGATTTCTCCTTGGAAGACCTCGCTTGCCAGTGGTTAACCACCTTTGTCAATCTTACCACAGAAAATACCTTTGATACGTTCACCCTAACCCCTCCATCTGTTGCATTGTTCATGAATTGATATGTACCAACCTTTGTATTTCACGTGGATCCCAAAGCATGTTGATTGTTACCAGCTCCGTGCGCTTGTTGTTCTTTCCTGACTTATGACACTTTGATGTGCTAGCCAGATCCCGTTTTGTGCAATTGGAAAGCTGGTGGCAAATTTTGAAATCATTTGTCACTTGTTTTGACCAAACAGACTCAGGAAGAGGAAGTAAACAAAACAAAAGGAACAGAGTAAAGGACAAAGGAAAGAGATGATTCCTAACAAGAAAGCTACAAAGTAGAAACCTATCAGATGTGGGTACCAACTCTAATGACCATGACATACACCTGTGGCCTATTCTGTTAAGCAAGTCTGATGTTCAGCTCTTGTTGTACCTTTTTGCAGTGAAACTGTGCCTCAATGCTCCGATTATCCGATTTGATTCACAATCCTTATTCGACTTGTAGTGTCTGAAGGGTTTTCACCATCAAGCCTCTCTCATTTGGTTCTTTCTCTCAACTTACAGTCGCCTCAAGGTGCCCGTGAAGGTTTTCACCAATAAGAATCTCTCATTTCTGATTTCTCTCAGCTTTCATCGCCTTACGGCGCTCGTGGGGGTTTTCACCAATAAGACTCTCTCATTTTTTTATTTTCCTTATTTGGACCAGAGTGTTGCTCCTGATATGATTCACCTCTACTTGCTCGCATTGGCATCTCTCGAAGACTGATCGGAAGGTCTTTCTCTGGTCCGTAGTGTGGGCTTTTTGATGGGGTTAGAAAGAAAGAGTATCAAAAAGCTCAAAACAATTCGAATGGGTTCAAGATTACAACTTTCGGAATCACATTTCTTACAACAACCACAACTTCTGCCCCAGTTTCATTACTTGGGGACTTTTTGGATTTTTATTTTGATGGATCGAACCGTGAGGCTGCCTACGTATCCTTAAAAGGAATCAGGTCGAACGTAGTTCATGGCATAGGATTTACTTTGTACGTTGTAATTTTTATTTTCTTTTTCTTTTTATTTTCTCTTCTTTCCTTCTTTTGTTTTTTTTTCTTTTTTGTTGTTTGTTTTTCTTCTCTTTCTTTCTCTTTTTTTTTCTTTTTCTTTCTTTCTCTTTTTCATTCTTTTCTTTTCTCTCTTTTCCTCTACTTATCTTTCACGCTTGCGTTTCTGATCTTTGCTACTGATTCCAAAAGAGGGATATGAAAGGAAATAAATAAGGCTCAAAAGGGGTAACCAAGGATAAAGTGTTTAGATAGCAGAACAAAATGCCTTCGTCATTCCAATCTTCAAAACATGCCAAGTACAAACAAATACAATTTAACCAAAGAAATCATACATAATATCTTTTGACTGCATCAGAATTGATAGCCATATCCACACATTTGCCTTCTACATATGTTAAATACAAAGCACCATTGGACAACACTCTCACTCTCATTACCACGAATGCCCCCTGTCAATTTGGGCAAACTTGCCTTTAGCTTCAACCCGATGCGGCATGATGCATTTCAATAGGGTTTCTTTATGTTCTATCTGCCCCAGTTTCACACAATTCGGGCTTGAAGTGATCTCAAAATGCCTTTACTTATTTCCCTCAAATGTCCCTATCATCTTCAAAATTGTTTCATTGCTTCATGACTAAACTGACTTTTTAAGACCAGGCCGAGAATTATGCGTGCATGTCATGTCACTAGAGTCGACAGGAAAAGGACTATAAAAGGAAAAGAAAACTAACAAAAATGACTAGAAATGATAGAAAACAGAAAATTGCATTGGACAGATGGGGAAAGGGTTCGATCAAGCAAACTGAACTGGGGTTACATACTTGGAACAAACCTAGAAAACACTAAACGAGCTACTACGACTAAACAAAGTAGGCACAATAAAAGGATAGAAGGATTTGAGCCACAAGACACTATCCGGATTACAACCCTGAAATAACCCGGACAACAGAAATGATAACAAAATAAACCACCAAAACTCCTTCCCGGCTAGCCAAGAAAGGAGCGTCTTTCCAATTACCAAGCTCGACACCTTAGCCACTGAGTTCCGCACCAATATTACCAAGACCATCACCAACTTCACTGTTATCAACTTTAGTGAACACGTTCCCAGGATGATTCGCATGCTCCCTTCACTGTCATTGATCACAATTACCCCTTCTTGAATTATTCTTTCTATTTCCCTTTCTTCCACCCAAACTTACTGGGATATTCTGAATGTCTTTCGTAGTATCTTTCGATGCCGAATAACTCATGATTTTGCCTGACTTGATTCCCTCTTCTACCATCTCCCCCATTTTTAACACATCATTGAAAGGTTTACCCAAGGTTGGAACCAAGTGACTGAAGTAGGTGGGCCCCTGAGCTTGTAGGAAAGGCTCAACCATTTCTTTTTCACCAATCGTGGGTCTGACTCGAGCAGCTTGCTCCCTCCATCTGAACCCAAACTCCCTAAAGCTTTCTTCCGGCTTCTTTTCCATTTTAGATAGGGAGAAGCGGTCTGGGGTAATGCCTAGTTTGTATTGAAAGTATCGAACAAAATCTTGAGCCATGTCACCCAATGTAGGCCACTTACTGACATCTTGATGATTATGCCATCCCAAAGCTGCCCCAGTCAAGCTCTTACTAAAATATGCAATCAACAAATCATCTTTCTCTCCAACACTTCTCATTTCACTGCAATAAACCCTCAGGTGGGCTACCGGATCTCCACGCTCATCATACAAGTCAAATTTTGGCACTTTAAACCCAGCGGGCAGGCGAACGTCAGGGAACACAGACAATTCTTTGTAAGCGATGTTACCCTGGTCTCCCATCCCTTGCATGTTCTTTAAGGACTGTTCTATGCCTTTCAGCCTCCTAGGTATCCCATCTCGCCCTTCTCTTCCTGTGAACTTTTCATTTTCAACATGAGGCTCATCCCGCGGGCTATGCTTGTATGAGTTGGGAACCTTGTGGGCAACCTCTGAGGGGTAATATTGGGTATCATGAGCTTTGAGTGGGTGTTCATTGTCGGGGATAGTGGATGTGACAAGTTGGAGGACAAGTGATGGAGCTACTAGGGTGGTTGGGAAAGCTGTGATTAGCGGGTGGATCTGAAGAGTGTGGAGGATCATCTGGCATTGTGTCCGGAGTTTGGGTAAGGGCAGCATCTAGGAAGCTAGGTGGTGGCGGGGGTGGTGCCTTCCCAGTCATCCATGCCTGATACATGTTCGTCACGTGTTGTCTTAACATCCTTACCTCATCAGCCAAACCAGTGTCCTGTTCAACCAACTGCTTCCGGGCACCGGTATCAACCAACCCAATTTTGTTGTTGTCCGCCATTGCCTTTTGACTTTATGTTGTGGAGAGGAGTTACTACTTCGGGAACCACAAACCAACCACCTTTCTGCTGTGAAGATATCAAAAGGAACAAAATGGGGCATCCCGTTAGCGTTAGGGTTTTTAACAGGTAGGCAACCGCACATCGGGGATGCAATGCACCTAAGTAGTTAACCATTTCTATTATGCATTTAATCGGTTGCTTGCGTCATCCCGGCTTTCCCTAATTTCCCTTTGCAACTTCTCTTTTTCTCTCTTTTTTTTTCTTTTTCATTCTTGCCTTTCTTTGCTTGATTTCCCTTTGTTTTTATTCTCTCATTTCTCTCTCTTGCTTTGCCACAATTTCATTCCTACTGTTTCTTATTTCCTCTCTCACTTTTCTTTTCTTTTTCTTTTCTCTCTTGTTTTTCCTCTCTTTTTCCTTTTTCTTTTCTCTTCTTTTTCTTTTTTTTTTCTTTTTCTTTTCCTTCTTTTGGTTATGGTCGAATCCTATGGAGATTATGACCCCGCATGAATCAGACCGAGCGTAGTTCTGGGGGATAAGTGTGAAAATAAATAATAAAATATTTTGGGATTTTCAAATTTTTATAAAAAGAAAATGCTTTGATTACAACGACTCAAAAACTAACAGACTCGAAAAAAAAACTAACAGACTCTGATGGAAAGATGTAAATACAAACTCAAAAACAAACTGACAGACTCCAACTGAAAGATGAAAATACAGGCTCACAAACAGACTAACAAACTCCAAAAATCATGAATACATTAATGCCTCAACTGCTCCTGGGGCCCGTGGGACATCATTCGGTCTCGCCACGGGCCTATGCGCTAAATCCCCTTGGAGGTGGTAGAGATCTTCCATTATCCGGCAGACAAAGGTCATTACAGTGGCAAAGAACATGGATCTAGTTATGCCCTCACAACTACTGCACTTCATCGTGATGTAGTCGGCGATCCTTCTGACTCTCTCTCTTATGACACCCTTTTCTTGCAACAAACGCCCAATCTGCTGGGCCCTGGCTTCCAAAGTTTGTTCAACTACTTGATTCTGTTCTTGAAGTTGTAGCAAATCTCTTTCTAACTGTGCCATTGCTGCATAACAGTGTTCTCTTTCAGCCTTAAAGTCTTTCGCCTGCTTGATCATTTTGTTCTCAACGATGATGACCCTTTTCTTCAACCCCGCAACCTCATTGTCATATTTCTCTTTCAACTGTTTAACCAAGCGCGCCCGCTCCTCCGCATTCTTGGCCAATTTTGTTTGAGCCCTGGCTAGTTCACCCTCTGCTTTGTTCAGATCAAAACTATATTCACCCACTTTCTGCCTAAGGTTATCTATAAGCTTTCCATCTTTTGCACTTCTGGCGGGGTTTTCAGCTGCTATTTTCATTTCTCGAATCTGGACTCAAAGAGCCTCATTTTCTTTGGCTGGCTTTTCTTTTCAACCTCATCTGCCGCTGCTTGCAAACCATTCTTGAATTGAAGGTCCTTGACTTGCTTTTCTAGCTTGCATATGGTAGCTCTATACTCATTTTCTTTGGCCAACCAATCCCATTGCGCTTGTGACGCCTCAGCAAATTCTTGAAGATGGAGTCTTTTGGCCGGCCTTACAAACTCAATTTCCCTTTTATACCAAGCAAGGTACCCTGGTGAAACTTTACCTTTGGATAGATCACGCACACAGGTATTTGCCGTCAAATACTGACACTCGCTCCAAATCTGGCGGACTGCTGCTTCATGAAACTGACCATCAGGACCAATCTCGACTGCCTGGGCACTAAGATCTTCATCTTTTGGCACTATTTGACATCTCCCCAACTGTCTCAAAACCCGGTATGGGGTATAAGGCAGGATACTCCTGAGACCCATTAAGAGGAAATGAGGCCCGGTAGCTGGCATGTATATGATCTCATCTACAGGAAGCCATCCAAATGTCCACTCTATTTGATTTGCAGTGATGGAACGGAGGTGTGATACCCACTCTGCGACCCCTTCTGGCAAGCTAATCCCATCAATTCTTGTATAAAATTCCTCTATGTAGTTTTTCTCTATCGACCCATAACTCATGAATTGAGGACGATGGCATAGATGTTCAATCATCCACATCTGCAGCAACAAGTTGCACCCCTCAAAAAAGTCTCCTCCGGCTTTGCAGGCTGTGAGAGCGCGGAAGATTTCAGCTACTATCATGGGTGCGAGGGTGCTTTTGGCCTGAGTAAGCAAAGTGCTGACTATCCCAGCTATCCGTATGTCGATGTTCCCGTCTTTCCTAGGAAACACCAGAAGACCCAAGAATACTACCATAAAAGCAAAGCACCGGTGCTCTTCCCATTTGAGGCGATTCCCTTTGCTACAAATTTTGTTTTCTGGATTGTTAAACCCTCCTATGTGACCGTATCTCTGATATATAAACTGCGGAGTAGAAAAGCCAGCTGCCAAGTCTGGGTTGTGGACACCCTGCTTATCTTTAAGGAATCTAGGAATCTGTGCACAGCGACGACTCTTGGAGAAACCAGATACTTGTGTCTCAGAGGAACCTCAGCGCTCCCAATATATCCGGCTATTTCTTCCAAAGTTGGGGTGAGTTCAAAATCTGAGAAATGAAACACGTTGTGGGCCGGGTCCCAGAATGTAACCAATGCCTATATGATGTCTCCTCTAGGCCTGATCTTCAACAACTCGGTGAGACCTCCCAAATATTGATTGACCTTATCTTGTCCTGATTTACCCAGATCATCCTACCACATATGCAGCTCCAAAGGGATTTTGTTCATGACTGTTATTGGCAAATTTTGACTCGTGCTCATTCTCCACATTTATTAGGGTGATTAAGCAAAAATCATGATTCATTTGACTCAAAAACAAAGTTGACACTTTTTTTCAGATTTTCATTTCAAAAGTAAAAACCCGGCTTTGCAAATACGGCCTTTCAGCACTTCCGGGGGGGGGAGGGGAGATTTTGAGGCTGTGCTTGCCAACCGGCCTAAAATTTTGAAAAGAAACCAAAGGCGGCTGTTCTTGCAAAAACAGCCTTCCGGCGTCCTTTTGGGGACATTCGGCTATTTTAGACAAGAATGGCATCACCGCTTATTAAAAATAAAAAAAATTCTTTTTGGGATATTTTTCAAAAAAGGGAAGTTGGACCCGATGGGGGTTGCCTACGTATCCCACATCCGGTGAGAATCAAACTGGCGTAGTTCGGGCAATTTTGACAAAACAAAAACCAACCTTTTTTCTTCTTTTTCTAAAAAAACTCAAAAAAAATTCTTTTCTTTTTTTTTTCTTTTCAAAATTTTGGCAGAGTTTCAGTATATTTTGGACATTGGTTTTTCAAAAACAGACAACTATCTCTCTCAGTCCTCACATTGACTTTCCTTCTTAACTTTTCCCCTATAAGCCGGTCAACATGCAAATCCAAAACAAATGAATGCACAAGTAGCAAGTAAGATGCATCAGGATGGTCTTTTCATTTCGGGTACACCTGTCCTAGACAGACCCAAACCCTGTGTTGAGTCTCCAAAGTCAAATGCACATGATGCAAAAATGTTCCTACTAGGGATCCGGCATGAGGCTGAGTTATTCTAGGTTCAAAACCTGGGTATTTGTTCTAGACTTGTGTACCCGAGCGGACAACTCGAGCCGAGGAGGGGGCTACGTACCGGAAACCAAAAGGCCATCCGGCTTAGTAACTTGTCCGAGCCTCTTTCTTATTTCAAGGTATGACACTAACAGAATAGGGAGTCACGACCAGTGAGCACATCCCCGAAGATGAGAAGAGAAGGGTTTCGTAGCAGTTTATATACAGTTCAGATAATATCAAAGCGGTAAAAGCAACATTTAGCACATTGGGCTCAAGCATATAATAAAATCAGATAATAGATAAAGCCAAATATAACAATTCATCTAAGCTCGAATTCTGAACCCTGAACCAGAGATTCTGGGTTCTTATCCCCAGCAGAGTCGCCAGAGCTCTCACACCTCCTTTTTCCTACACCTCCGGAAGAGGTATAGTATAAGGGAGTTATTTCCAACTTGAAGTGATAATCGAAACGGGATTATTTATTTAAAGAATTCAGAGTCGCCACTTGGGATAATTTGTGGTGTCCCAAGTCACCGGTTTTAAATCCCGAATCGAGGAAAGATTGACTCTGTATTACAGTCCGCGAACACAGAAATCCGGGTAAGGAATTCTGTTAACCCGGGAGAAGGTGTTAGGCATTCCCGAGTTCCGTGGTTCTAGCACGGTCGCTCCACTGTTATTATTGGCTTATTATCTAATTTTTAGAACACTTTCAAACCTATGTGCAATTTTTACTTTAACCGCTTTTATTAATTTTTTAAGGAAGATTGCAACGTCATTTAAAATATGTCTTGAACCACGTCACATAAATGCACCCGCAGTTTGCAACACATTTTATCTAACGTTGAGATTTGGATTTGGGTCACATAAATGTGGACCCGAGTTTAGGGAGGTAAGTTATTAAAATAACGCGCCTAAAGCAACTACGCGTTTGCAACTTTGCGAGGGCCATGGAAATTTTCTAAATGGCGCGCCTCGAATTCTAAGAATTTAAAAGAAATAGTTAAATGAGGGCCACGCATTTGGGATTTTATTTGGCGCGGCGCACCTCAATTCCAATTTTTAAAAGGGAATTCAAACTAAATTTCGGAGGGCCATAAACTACTTGTGTTACCTAATATAGCACACCTCCAATCTAGTTTTGAAAGGAAAACCAATTAATTAACTAAGGAAAATTGTGGAACTTCTACTCATTTAAAAAAAAAATCTCAAACCCACTAACTACTTAGCAAGCATCGAATTAAAGAAGCATTTAGCTCAAAATCCAATTTCCGGCAGCTTCCAAGCTTGGGCCCAATGAGCCCAATAACCTATCGTAATGGCACATTCTGCCGAACCACTGATTTCAAGTGCTCAAAATAAAACCTCAATAGAAGGCCCAATTTATGATGCAACTGTAAACAGGGGCTCAAGATCGAATCCTTGTGGAGCCCAAACATATTCAACATAGAAACTAGGTTCCTAATTATCATGCCAATTCAAAATGTCGATCAACTGATATCAAACGGAGAGTATTGAAATTGATTTAGCAAAATAAACTTCTGATTTTAAAAGATCAGACACCAACTACCCAATTTTCTAATTTTAATTACTCCAACATGAAATGACCCAATAAACATCTTGACTCAAGATTTTCAGAATAAATAATCATCTAATCATTACGCTTGAAATCAATTTCAACTAGTTTCAACATGAATCTGACCCTTGACTTCAAAACGGACATGCTTACAAACAGAGTCTGGGAAAATACATACAAGCCCATATTTAGCATCTCAATGAATTCAGATGGTCATCAAAGCTAAAATAACATTTGATCTTCAACATAAACTAAACCAAGATCTATGACCCAAAGCATTAAATCAGTCCCTGTTACAAAGCCTCAACAAATCCTTTATCCAGCACACATTCGAACCCATTAAAATAGAACTAAATTGCTAAAGTCTATATTTCATTTATCCCTACAAACGTAGACTTTCTACCACAGATTTACTCTCATACATGGATTCAAAACACACAGGTGATAAAAATAAACTAACTGACATTTAGCTCGAAGCCTAATTACTAGGTATTGAAGCAGTAAGAAAATCAGGGGGAAATCAAATTCAAGTGCAGCTTCATTTCAACCAAAACATCACTAGAATTACATGTTCAACAGTCAGTCGTTACTCATAGGCTAGAGAGATACCTGGAAATCAAAATAAGAGTGAAGTGAGAAGAACAGCAGTAGGCAGTAGAAATAACAGTGGTCAGCAACAGAGATAACCAAGAGAACCAGCTTTAAACCAAGAAATGATGTGCAATAATCAACAAAAATCGACCAGAACTTCAAACCAAACTTTTAAACCACCAAACTCAAACCATTTCAGCCCTAGATAGATAAGAAATCATTTCAGGAATTGGAACCTTCGGAAATCACAGAAAAGGTTCAATGAAACAGTAATTTTCACTAAAATATTTTAGCCGTCTTTGTTTTTTCCTGAGTTTTATCTTTTAAAATCTGACTTGAATTACAAGGTAGAGTTCCTTTATAGGCAAGGAAGTAGGGTAGCATTAAAGGGTTCAAATTTACACCTTGCCCCTTTTCTAATTTCAATTTTAGCTAAAAAGTCCTTGGTAAGGTTTTCCTTTTTCTCAAATACCCTTAATTCAATTTTCAGATTTCAGAACAGTCCCCTTCCCCAGCTTCCTAGAAGTTTCTTATTCTGTTACAAGGAGATTCCCTATACCAATTTCCCTACATTACCCTTTAAAAGCCTTGGCATTTACCCTTTAAACCAACTGGGTCAAGCTGACCCAAATTCACTTAGTGGGTCTCGGTTTGCAAACTCTGGGCCAGACCTTTTCTTTTGAGCCTAGTTTGACTCGAGGTCTCACAGAGGAATTCAAAGAAAAGAGAAAGAAGAAGATTGAACAGAATCAACAGGCTTTCGACCCAAAGCTTCAAAAGCCCAAATATCAAGGGCAAACCCATTTAAACTAAAATTCAGGTTCAGAAACAGTAATTAACTTAAATTGGGAAAACATGCAAAAGGTTCAAAGTATCAGAAAATCACAGAAGAAAAAAATATCAAAACTCACACACAAGAAACAGAAACAGACAATAAAGGAGCTCACATAAAAATTCAAACTCAGAAATTAAAGACATCGTACCTAAAAACAGCCTAGACCGTAAGAAACGAATCTTCAGAATTTCGGCTCAATCGGAGATTAATCATGTGTTTTTTAACAAAACGCACGAATAAAGTCTGACTGAACCTGAAATCTTCACAAAGGTCTTGAGTTGGAGGAATTGGGGTTTTAGGGTTACGCTTTGATCTAAGATTTGCGAAGTTCAAGGGACATTCGAGAGAAAATATTTGTGGATTCAACATGAGGGGGGCGTGGGGGTTTCAGGGTGTTAATATGGGAGTGATTGGGGCCGGCGCCGCCATGCCCGAAGTGGTGGGGAAGGGTGGCGGCGGGTTAGGGTTCATGTGGAGTCTCTGAAGATACAAGGGAGTGAGATAGATGGGTTGGGGGGGTAGGCGGATTCAGACATATAGATATCAACAAGACCCCTAGTTCCCAGCCGTTAGATCTAAAGGAAATCAACGGCTGAGATTCAGATTAAAAAAAACGGGGTCGTTTGGTCTTAAGTGGGGAAAGGGACCGGGTTATGGAGCGGGTTCTGGGCCTGGAACGGGCGGGTATGGGGGAATTTGGTTCTGGGCCTAGAGAAATTGTTTTGAATTGGCCCAAAAATCAGAGTTCTTTCTTTCTTTTCTTTTACTTTTCATTTTTTCCAATTTTCTTTCTTTTCTCTTTTCTCAAATTAAAATAAATCTGAAACTAACTTTTAAAAATTAGCCTTCTAAATTATATTAAAACTCAAAATAACATTTACCCTAACTAATTAAGTACCAAATTTAAAAGAAAACTACCAAATCTCAAAGCTAAAATTAAAAGTGTGAAAATAAATTATTTTTTGTGATTTTCCCATTTTTATAACACCACTAATTACTAATTAATTCTTAAAAATGCAAGGTTAAATCCTAAATGCAAATGCAACATATTTTTGTATTTTTCATTAATTAAATAAAATAAACATGCACAGAAAATATGCAAACAATAACAGAAAATGCCACAAAAATTCACAAAAGTGCAAACAATGGAAAAGATTATTTTGTTTTGAATTTGTGGGAGTAATTCATATAGGGCAAAAATCACGTGCTCACACTAAGTTCTAGAAGTGTGAATTTTGGCTAGACTCGGTATCATTTCTGGGGCATGTTATTTCCAAAGATGGAATTATGGTAGATCCTAAGAAGATAGAAGTTGTGCAGAAATGGTCCAGGCCTACTTCTCCTACAGAGATTCGCAGCTTTTTAGGTTTAGCAGGCTATTACAGGCGTTTTGTGCAGGATTTCTCCAGAATAGCAGCGCCACTGACCAAGCTAACATAGAAAAATGCAAAGTTTCAGTGGACGGAGGAATGTGAGCAAAGCTTTCAAAAACTCAAAACGTGTCTGATAACTGCACCAATATTAACCTTACCATCAGGTTCTGGAGGATTTTCAGTATTCTGTGACGCCTCGAGGGTGGGATTAGGATGTGTTCTCATGCAAAATGGTCGTGTTATAGCCTCTTCTTTGAGACAATTGAAAAAGCACGAGCAAAACTATCCTACACATGATTTGGAGATGGCTGCAGTGGTATTTGCTTTACAAATTTGGAGGCATTACCTATATGGCGAAACTTGTGAGATTTATACTGACCATAAAAGTCTGAAGTATATCTTTCAACAGAGAGATCTGAATCTTCGGCAGCGTCGTTGGATGGAATTACTCAAAGACTATGATTGTTCTATTTTGTATCATCCTGGAAAACCAATATGGTGGTTGATGCATTGAGCAAAAAATCTATGGGGATTCTGGCACACATAGCTCCTGCAAAGAGACTTTTGGCCAAAGATATTCAGAGACTAGAAGATACAGGTATCAGATTTAGTGTCTAAAATTCAGAGGCATTGTTGGCTTGTGCTCAGGCCAAGTCTTCATTAGTTGAGCGCATTAAGGCCACTCAATATGAGGATGAACGATTATGCAAATATAGAGATGAGGCCTTAGCTGGTGAAAGCAAGGATATGATTTTTGAAAGTGATGGTGTTCTTCGAATGGCTGAAAGGCTATGTGTGGCAGACGTAGATGGGTTGAGACATGCTATTCTTGATGTCACACCTTCTTTTTCCCTACACCCCGGGAAGGGTGTAAAGGAGTTTTTCCAATAAAACGACAATCGGAACGGGATTTATTATTAATGTTCAGAGTCGCCACTTGGGAGATTAATGGTGTCCCAAGTCACCGATTGAATCCCGAACCGAGGAAATTATGACTCTGTTAACAGTCTGCGAACCAGAAATCCGAGTAAGGAATTCCGTTAACCCGGGAGAAGGTATTAGGCATTCCCGGATTCCGTGGTTCCAGCACGGTCGCTCAACTGTTGTATTTGATTTTATCTGATTTCAAAACGTGTTCTAACCTATGTGTCTTTTATTAGTAGACCGCTTTTATTATATATTTATTTTTAATAAGAATTGCAACGTCGTGAAAATGTATCTCGAACCACGTCACACCAGTGCACCCGTGGCTTTTGACGCATTTCGACTTCGTTGAGATTTAGATTTGGGTCACATAAATGTGCACCCGTATTTAGGAAGGTAATATTATTAAAATACGCGCCTAAAGCAACTACGCATTTATTATCTTTGGGGAAAACCGTGAAATCCGCTAGACGGTTCACCCGAATTCTAAGTATTTTTATAGCATTTATTGAGGGCCCCGCCATTTGTATTTGGCTTGGCGAGGCTCGTCTCATTTTATTATTAAAAGGCCAATCCTAAAGCAAACTAGAATTTTCTATTTGTTTGTCTCTAAAGACCAATTAATTCACAAATATAAATTCGGGCCTCGAATTCAAGTCCAAATTCAAACAAAAGGGAAGATCCTTCTAGCTTGAACCCGCTACCTAATTCGAAATCCAATTTTAATATTTGTGAATTAATTACCCATATTCCTAATTGATTAACATTGTTTGGAAACCATTATATTTCAACCAGTTCAGGCCTATTAAACAAATAAAGGATAGGCCAATTGTAGATCCGGGCCCAGGTCCAAACGCATACATGATTGAAATAAGACCTGGGCCGTCTGTTAAAGTCCTGAGACTCTACTATTGAGATGGGTTGTTTAGCCCTACCCATTAAAATCAAATTCCAACCCGTTCAGCTTAAGAAATTTCACTGAAATTAAAATCAAATTCCTGCCTATTCACGTTAATTAATGAACATTGATCACTGAAATTAAAATTCAGATTATTTCATTTGTTTACTGCTGATGAATTCTTGGACACTACTAAGTGAAAGACAATTAAAAACAATGACAATACTACACAAATGGACTAATCATATTTGAATTAACTCAGCAGACTATTTACATGCAAAGATGTGAAATTACTAATATCATCTATTGCAACACGATGTTATTTAAGACGTTTTTTCAGTTTGAACTCATAATTAACATTGGATATCATGTGCTAATCTCGCAATCAATTATGGATTCAAACTAATTCTGATTTTATAAGATAAACTAATGTGAACACTCCGGTCTAACTTTAACATCTAAACTAACAAATTTAGATGGGCTCACACCTGTAACACACAACACCTCTTAATCAACATGCTTTTAAGCAATTCACGAACAAATAGACAAGAGATCAACTAACACAAGCTTATTCTATTTGACTTGGTATGAAATTAACTACAATTAACACTTAACAAATACATGAATCAGATAACAGAGAACTAACTACGGCTACTACTCGACTCGCGAAAACAGATTTATATGAACCTAAAATATAACTATTTGCAGTCCAGTTAATACAAATTTAATAGTCCAAACAATTGTTCTAATTATGATTAAATATGAACAGTTAAAGTAAACATTAAAAAAAACTGGTNTAACAGTGGCTACTTTGAGGCGATTTGCTCCTTCACTTTCCTGTGGTATCTTTGGTTTCAACTCGAAAGACCTTGCCTGTTTATTGACTGATCGCTTTTTCTATCATCTTTATCACAGAAAATACCTCTTCTCCTTTCAGACCCAATATCCTCTATCTGTTGCATTGCTCATGAACTGGCATATACCAAACCTTCGTGTCTCACATGAATCCCAAAGCACGTCGATTGACACCCACTCCGTGTGTATGTTGTTCTTTCTTGACTTAAACCACTGGCCTTGGCCTTGAGGTCTGTTGCTCCTTCACTTGCCATGACAACTTTGATTCCTGCTTGGAAGACCTTGCTTGTCACTGGTTTCTTTGTCAATCTTATCGCAGAAAATACCTTTGATCCGTTCATCCAACACCCTCCATCTGTTGCATTGTCCATGAATTGATAGGTACCAAACCTTTATATTTCACAAGGATCCCAAAGCATGTTGATTGTTACCAGCTCAGTGCGCTTGTTGTTCTTTCTGGACTTACACCACTTTGATGTACTAGCCAGATCCCGTTTTGTGCAATTGGAAAGTTGGTGGCAAACTCTGAAATCATTTCTCACTTGTTCCGACCAAACAGACTTAGGAAGAGGGAGTAAACAAGACAAAAGGAACAGAGTAAAGGACAAAGGAAAGAAATGATCCCTAACAAGAAAACTACAAAGTAGAAACCTAACAGATGTGGATACCAACTCTAATGACCATGACATGCACCTGTGGCATATTCTGTCAAGCAAGTCTGATGTTCAACTCTTGTTGTACCCTTAAACCGTGAAACTGGGCTTCAATGCTCCGATTATCCAATTTGATTCACAATCCTTATTCAACTTGTAGTGCCCGAAGGGTTTTCACCATCAAGCCTCTCTCATTTGGTTCTTTCTCTCAACTTACAATCGCCTCAAGGTGCCCGTGAAGGTTTTCACCAATAAGACTCTCTCATTTCTGATTTCTCTCAGCTTTCATCGCCTTACGGTGCCCGTGGGGGTTTTCACCAATAAGACTCTCTCATTTTTCATTTTCCTTGTTTGGATCGGAGTGTTGCCCCTGATATGATTCACCTCTACTTGCTCGCCTCAGCATCTCTCGAAGACTGATCGGAACGTCTTTCTCTGGACCGTAGTATGGGCTTTTGGACGGGGTTAGAAAGAAAGGGTATCAAAAGGCTCAAAACAATTCAAATGAGTTCAAGATTACAACTTTCGGAATCACATTTCTTACTACAACCACAACTTCTGCCCCAGTTTCTTTGCTTGGGGACTTTTAGATTTTTGTTTTGATGGGACCGAACCGTGAGGCTGCCTACGTATCCTTAAAAGGAATCAGGTCGAACGTAGTTCATGGCATAGGAATTATTTTGTATGTTGTAATTTTCTTTTCTTTTTCTTTTCTCTTCTTTCCTTCTTTTGTTTTTTTTTTCTTTTTTGTTGTTTGTTTTTCTTCTCTTTCTTTCTCTTTTTTTTTTCTTTTTTTTTTCTTTTTTTTCTCTTTTTCATTCTTTTCTTTTCTCTCTTTTCCTCTACTTATCTTTCACTCTTGCGTTTCTGCTCTTTGCTACTGATTCCAAAAGAGGGATATGAAAGGAAATAAATAAGGCTCAAAAGGGGTAACAAAGGATAAAGTGTTTAGATAGCAGAACAAAATGCCTTCGTCATTCCAATCTTCAAAACATGCCAAGTACAAACAAATACAATTTAACCAAAGAAATACATACATAATATCTTTTGACTGCAATCAGAATTGATAGGTATATCCCACACATTTGCCTTCTACATCTGTTAAATATAAAGCACCATTGGACAACACTCTCACTCTCATTACCACGAACGACTCTTGTCAATTTGGCAAACTTGCCTTTAGCCTCAACCCGATGCGGCATGATGCATTTCAATAGGGTTTCTTTATGTTCTATCTGCCCCAGTTTCATACAATTCGGGCTTGAAGTGATCTCAAAATGCCTTTACTTATTTTCCTCAAATGTCCCTATCATCTTCAAAATTGTTTCATTGCTTCATGACTAAACTGACTTTTTAAGACCAGTCCGAGAATTGCGCGTGCATGTCATGTCACTAGGGTCAACAGGAAAAGAACTATAAAAAAAAAGAGAACTAAACAAACTGACTAGAAATAACAGAAAACAGAAAATTGCATTAGACAGATGGTGAAAGGGTTTGAACAACAAAACAAGCAAACTAAACTGGGGTTACAACCTTGAAACAAACCTAGACAACACTAAACGAGCTACTACGACTAAACAAACTAGGCAGAATAAAAGGATAGAAGGATTTGAGCCACAAGACACTATCCGGATTACAACCCTGAAATAACCCGGACAACAGAAATGACGACAAAATAAACCACCAAGACTCCCCCCTGGCTAGCCAAGAAAGGAGCATCTTTCCGATCACCAAGCTCAACATCTTAGCCACTGAATTTTGCATCACCAATACTAGGATCTTCACAAGTCCCCATCACATTGTTCTTAACAAATTGCTTTTGGGTTCCCTTTGCGTGCTCGTTCTTAGGATCAACCTCTGATAACGCTGAAAGCTTCATAACACGTGGACCTCCGAGGATCTCAGACTCATATTCCTTTTCAAAATAAATCATACGCACCATATGCGTCTCATTGTGCACAGGCGATGGACTTTGGCTAGTGTCTGCTGCATCTGGATTTTGCACGACAATGTCACCTGCATCAATAAGCTTCTGAATTGCTTTTTTCAGATGCCAACACTTCTCTATGTCATTCCCCGAGGCATCTGAGCAATATGCTCACCCTTGAGAAAAATCAAACTTCTTTGGAAGAGGGTATGGCAATTTTATCTGAATCAGCTTCAACATGTCCAATTTCCTTATCCTCTGGGACAGACTGGCATATGACTCCCCCAATGGAGTGAAGGTTTCTTTCTCTGCAACCTCTCGTTCTTAAATGCTTGATTGGGCCGGAAACCTGATCCAGGTGGGTTTTGATAGGCTCATGGGGGCGGGTAAGACATTTGGAGAAGTGGTGTGGGCCATCGCGGGCCTCGTAGGTGTGGAGCATATGGTGGTGCATTGTGGACAGGGTACTGGGAAAGTGATGTACGACTTTAGGGTTTCTGTGGAGAGGAGTAGCATTGGGGAGGGTCATCTAGTGCACAAGGATATCCATGGGGCCGATGTCGAGGCTAAAAGTGTTGAGCAGGAATGCCCAGCGGATCATCTTTTCTATTTCTCTTTCTTCCACCCAAACTTACTGGGTGTTCTGAATGTCTTTCATAGTATCTTTCGATGCCGAACAACTCATAATTTTGCCTGACTTGATTCCCTCTTCTACCATCTCCCCCATTTTTAACACATCATTGAAAGGCTTACCCAAAGCCGGGATCAAATGACTGAAGTAGGCGGGCCCCTGGGCTTGTAGGAAAAGCTCAACCATTTCTTTTTCACCAATCGGGGGATTGACTCGAACAACTTGCTCCCTCCATCTGAGCCCAAACCCCCTAAAGCTTTCCTCCGGTTTCTTTTCCATCTTAGACAGGGAGGAGCGGTCTGGGGTGATGTCTAATTTGTATTGAAAGTGTCGAACAAAATCTTGAGCCATGTCAACCAATGTAGGCCACTTACCAACATCTTGATGATTATGCCATTCCAAAGCTGCCCCAGTCAAGCTCTTACTGAAATATGCTATCAACAAGTTATCTTTCTCTCCAACACTTCTCATTTCACTGCAATAAACCCTCAGGTGGGCTACCGGATCTCCACATCCATCATACAAGTTAAATTTTGGCACTTTAAACCCCGCGGGCAGGCGAACGTCAGGGACACAGCCAATTCTTTGTAAGCCATATTACCCTGGTCTCCCATTCCTTGCTTGTTTTTTAAGGACTATTCTATGCTTTTCAGCTTCTTGGATATCTCGTCTCGCCCTTCTTTTCCTATGACTTTTTCATGTTCAGCATGAAGCTCATCCCGATGGCTCTTCTTGTATGAGTCAGGAACCTTGTGGGCAACCTCTACGGGGTAGTATTGGTCATCATGAGTTTTGAGTAGATATTCATTATTGGGAATAGTGGATATGACAGGAGGGCAATTTTGGGGAGAAATAATTAAAGGAAGAGTGATGGAGCTACTAGGGTGGTTGGGAAAGCTGTGATAAACGGGTGGATCTGGAGAGTATGGGGGATCATCCGGCACTACGACCGGAGTTTGGGTAAGGGCAGCATCTAAGAAGCTAGGTGGTGGCGGGGGTGGTGCCTTCCCAGTCATCCAGGCCTGATACATGTCCATCATGTGTTGTCTTAACTTCCTTACCTCATCAGCCAGACTAGTGTCCCGTTCAACCAACTGATTTCGGCACCGGTATCAACCAACCCAATTTTGTTGTTGTCCGCCATCGCCTTTTGACTTTATGTTGTGGAGAGGAGTTACTACTTCGGGAACCACAAACCAACCACCTTTCTGTACTGATATGTCAACAACAAACTTGTTAGTGATTAGAGCTTAACAGATAGGCAACCGCACATTGGAGAATGTAATGCACCTAAGCAGTTAACAATTTCTATCATGCATTTGATCGGTTGCTTGCGTCATCCCGGCTTTCCCTAATTTCCTATTGCAACTTCTTCTTCTCTCTCTTTTTTCACTCATGCCTCTCTTTGCTTGATTTCACGTTGTTCTTTATTCTCTCATTTCTCTCTCTTGTTTTTCCATTGTTGCATTCCCACGGTTTCTTATTTTTCTCTCTCTTTTCTTTCCTTTTTCTTCTTGTTTTTCCTCTCTTTTTTCTTTTCTCTTTTTTTTTTGTTTCTTTTGGTTATGGTCGAATCCTACAGAGATTGCCTACATATCATGACCCCGCATGAATCAGACCAAGTATAGTTCTGGAGGATGAGTGTAAAAATAAATAACAAAATATTTTTGGGATTTTCAAATTTTCATAAAAAACAAATGCTTTGATTATAGCGACTCAAAAACTAACAGACTTGAAAAGGAAACTAGCAAATTCTGATGAAAAGATGAAAATACATACTCAAGAACAAACTGACAGACTCCAACAGAAAGATGAAAATACAGACTCACAAACAGACTAACAGACTCCAAAAATCATGAATACATTAATGCCTCAACTGCTCCTGGGGCCCGCGGGACATCATTCGGTCTCGCCACGGGCCTACGTGCCAAATCCCCAGCAGAGTCGCCAAAGCTGTCACACCTCCTTTTTTACTACACCCCCGTAAGGGGGTATAAGGGAAGTTTTTTCCAACTTAAAGTGACAATCGAAACGGGATTTATTTATTATTAAAAATTCAGAGTCGCCACTTGGGATATTTTATGGTGTCCCAAGTCACCGGTTCAAATCCCGAATCGAGGAAAGATTGACTCTGTATTACAGTCCGCGAACACAGAAATCCGGGTAAGGAATTCTGTTAACCCGGGAGAAGGTGTTAGGCATTCCCGGGTTCCGTGGTTTTAGCACGGTCGCTCAACTGTTATAATTGGCCTATTATCTGATTTTAATACATGTTTTAACCTATGGTTCAATTTTAACTTATTAGCCGCTTTAATTATTTTTAAGGAAAAATTCAACGCCATCTAAAATACGTCTTGAACCACGTCACATAAATGCGCCCGCGGTCCGCAACACATTTTACCTAACGTTGTTGAGATTTGGATTTGGGTCACATAAATGCGCACCCGAGTTTAGGAAGGTAAATTATTAAAATAACGCGCCTAAAGCAACTACGCATTTTTAACTTTGCGAGGGCCATGGAAAATTTGCTAAATGACACTCCTCGAATTCTAAGGATTTAAAAGAAATAATTAAATGAGGGCCACGCATTTGCGGTCCAGTCCTCAAAAGCCTCCAGACTTGGGCCCAAGTAAGCCCACATCGGTGGGACAACCAGCACCTCATGAGAGGGGTAATTGACTTCGCTCGTTAATTAGCATGGGCCAACATTGGTCCCAGCTCTTGTGATCCAACTGGTTCACTCCCACGCCGAGTAATGAAGACACGATTAATATTAACACAGAAGCATAAGACCCAAAATGACGTGTTTAACCTATGACTTGAAACATTTAACATAAATTAACTAAACCAAAGTTCTAATTTCATTTTAGCAACTTTAGGACAAATATGCTACATGATTAACCCAACAACCAAATTCAATAACTAATGGGCTTAAGGGGTCGGCCCAGACAGTAATGGCACGCCATCTCCCTCGCAAACGGCCTTGGAATTCAAAGCTCAATGAGCCTGAACCCTATAAAACAAAATGGCCTCTGTGCGCTCAACCAAGACATGATAAATCTCAGCATTGCCCAACAGCTAATACACTAAGAGACTTTAAATACTATTGAGAATATATGCTTGACTTCAAAACAATAAATATTCAAGCAGGGTTCTAACTGGAGCTAGATATCAAATGCAACACAAAATTTCAAACCATCTAACTCGTTTTCAACACCAAACAGTATCAAAATCTGGGGAAAACAATCAGCCTTTGACCCTTTAAGGAGCCTACATTCACTCATAGTTGGGGGCAAAATTAACTACAGACTTAGTCCAACAAACATGCTAATCGAGTTTTCAGGAGGATTCAAATTCAAATACCATGGCAAAATGTTCAATATACAACACTAAAGTCTAACTACTATTTCAACTAGACAAAGTGTTACCCAAGTTTTCAGGGTAGTCCTATGTCAAATACACTGATTGAAACTCATATATTCGAACCAGACTTCAACCAATCGAGATAACAATATCAGATTTCAAACGAAAATTAAAACAACATAATTGAATCAACAAAGTAAAACAATGTCATGCTTGAAATTATGCTTTTCATTTCACTCTTCAATTCAAGCTTCACATAGGGGTAGAATACAGAAGTGTACCTGAATGAAAGCAAAAGAGGTCAGAAATCTAGTCTGAAACTAGAAGGAAACAACAGTAGCAGAAATCAGCAATGCAACAGTAACAACAACCAAAACCCAGACTTCAATAACCAAGACCCAAATAATTCAAAACCAACCCTTAAATCAGCAATGGAACAGTAGGAACCACAGAAAATCCAAACCAGACCCTACAGTACCAAAATTCCAACCATTTTAACCCAAAATACCGACCCTAAACTTTTAATGGTTTGAGCTATATCATCAGGACCAGAAGAACAAGAATCTGAGCATAACCTTTAGTAATTTTTCTAAAAAAAATGCCAGGAATTCAAGGTTATTTCAGAAATTTTTAGAGAAGAAGCAGTCGTTTTAGTTTTCTGTATTTTCTATCTCTATTTTTCTATGGATTTTTATCTCTCAATTCCAGTCTGCCTTTCTTCTCAAGTAAAAGTGCCTTTATAGGCAAGGTTCTAGGGCAGCAGAAAAACTTCAGTTTTTGCCCATTAAACCTTTTCCAATTTTTATTTTTGCTACTTAATCCCTAAAATTTTGACTTGTTTGCCAAGTAAGCCTGTTTTTCAGCTTTCGGGAAGCTTCCTAAGTCTGTTACTGATAGATTCCCTAGGTAGATTTCCTAGACTACCCTTAAAACTCCTGTTATTTACCCCCCTCCCCCCCTGAAAAACCAATATGGGTCCAAGTAAACTGCATCCAGGCCTAAACCATGTGCTGGCTACCAGAGTTTCCCCTTCCCCACTTTGGGCTTCCTCTTTACAAAGCCCAAACGTAATTAAAGAAAAACCAGCGCAATTTCATAAAGCAGCAAAAAAATGACAAAAACTACAACACCACTAAAGCTATGAAAACTTCTAAAACAAACAGAAAAAGGAAAAGGAATAAACGAAAAAGAAAAAGAACTCAGCATGAACAAATAATGATTTTAATAAACTATCGATGCTGATTTATCACACAAGAATTAATGCTTGAAACCAAACTAAGATAACGAACAACGAAAGAAGAAAAGACTGAAAATTACAGTAAAGAGGGGAAAGATGTACCAGGCTCTACCAAAGGATTGACGACTCAGAGAAATCAATGACTAAGGAGGATCCGGTAAATGGCGAGAATTGTAACATGAGCATTAACCGGAATTTCTCCGACGGCTAATGCTCCATATCACAATCCTCGACACCTACTTTGAAATGAGATGAACTAGAAACTTGGAACACGGATTGCTTGACCAAAAGCTGGCTGCCATGACGGGCCTTGAAATTGACTAAATAACCAGCTAATCCCACGTGATAATACCAAAAGAAGCAAATAAAGGAGAAACACAGAGAAAATCAGAGAAGATGGAGCAACTCGGATTTTTTGCCTTCCAAGATTTGAAATTCACGAGAATCGGATGACTTTTGGAGAAAACCAGTGGTGGATTTGGAATGGAGAGGCAACAAGGGTTATCTGGTCAAGTTTCGAGGGGGTTTGGAGATCAACCGCCGCCGCTGGCGATTTCCGGTGGCGGCGGACGGTGGCGAGAGATGAGAATGACAGAGACGATATAATCAGGGGTCTTAGGTTATGTTTTGGTCGTTTGGACAGTTTTATGTGAAATGGGGGAAGTGTCTATAGCCGTTAGATGAAATGAAATATAGGGCCAGGATCGACTCAACACTAGCGAACTCTAAACGACGTAGTACTATCCCCATACTACATCGTTTCATGGGTCTCAAGAACTGGGGCTTGGACCGGGTAAAGAAGGTGGAGCTGGGCTGGATTTGACCGGGTCTTGGGGGGAAAAACGACTTGGGCCTGTGGATTTCGAATTATTTTGGCCTAAATCTGACTTATCACTCTTTTTCCTCTTTTTTTTTTAATTCTTTTTTCTTTTCCAAAAATTAAAATGACACCTAAATTAATACCTAAATCAAAATCTCCCAAATTAAATTAATTAACTCTAACTAGTAATTAATTAAAGACCAAATTAAAGGAAAAACTACCAAAAATCAAAACTAAAATCAAAAGGTGCAAAACTAAGTTATTTTTTTGTGATTTTTCCATTGCTTATAAAAAAAACTAATTTGCTAATTAATCCAAAAAATGTAAAATTAAATCCTAAATGCAAATGCAACATATTTTTTGTATTTTTCGTGAATTAAACAGAATAAACGTGCACAAACAAATGCAAGCAATTAGCAAAAAATGCTACAAAAATCTACGAAATTGCAAACAATATTTTATTTTGTTTGAATTTATGGGAATAATTCATATAGGGCAAAAATTACGTGCTCACAATAAGGGTGAATGATTATACTGTTATTGATTATATGGTGGGATCGGGATGCGCGCAGCATCATTTGTTGTTTATGTATTCATATTCTGCTGAGGTTCATTATTGTGGTGTTAAAACTCCCTCAAGGATTGGTTATAGATGAGTATTGGTAGAACGACTGAGTTTCGTATTTATTTAATGCAAGATACTGTTATATTTCATTCTGTATTTCCTTTCTGTTTTAGTATAAACTGCTGCAGGTTATATATGTTGTTATGCCCCGCCGTAGCCTCGTTACTACTTCGTCGAGGTTAGGCTCGGCACTTACCACTACATGGGGTCAGTTGTACTGATACTGCACTCTGCACTTTCTGTGTAGATTTCGGAGCTAGTGACTGATCGAGAGGTTGGTTGTTGTCACTACCTTTAGGAGATCCAAGGTAGTCCTGCAGGCGTCCGCAGGCCCTGGCGTCCCCTCCTATCTTTACTTCATTTCTGTTTTACTTTCTCCGAGACAGATGTATTTTTTTTTTCAAACCATTACTTGTAGTATTCGTAGACTGTTTGTGAGTTGTGACACCAGTTTCTGGGTGGTATCTATTTCTGCGTTCGTTATTTGTATAAGAGTAATTAGTTAAATTATGTACTTTCGCTTTATTTCCGCTGACTTAGTTCTTGTTAAATTTTTATTATAAAAGAACAAAGGAAAAAGGTAAAATATTCTGTAATGTTGGCTTGCCTAGCGAGTGCAATGTTAGGCGCCATCACGGTCTCAAAGGTGGGAATTTCGGGTCATGATGTTGCTGGTACACCACTTGTTCTTATTGCTAACAATATCATGCCTCTTGATTTGGCATTTGCAAGTAATGCATGGCATAGGAATCTTATTTCGATTCCGTTGGAGGCATCTACAAAGGATTATCCCGTTATACCATAGTCGATTTTTATAATATAGTCTTGAAAACTTATTCTTGTTCAGGATTTAGCTTTAGTTGTGCTTCCTCAAATACTTATATGGCCTTCTTAATATTATACTAATCTCTTTTACTTTGTGATCTATTTTTTTACTCTCTAACACTCTTTTTATGGAATAAATTTATGTACCCTAAGTTTTTATTCACTTGAAAAATAATTTTACTCATATGACGATTTAAAAAATAATTTAATTGGATTCTCTTGCTAAATAATTAATTGAAAGATTTGATTGTTTGGTTTTAACATAAAATAAAATTTATTTTCTATTGATTTAGATTCTTAATATTACTTCATCTCATGTTTGAATATTTAACCGTGATTATAATTTTATCCATCATAAATTTTATTTTCAAAGAGTAAAAAGATCGATGACATTCCACTTTTAGATCTTTATGTTTGTAAAATCACTAGTGGTATTGGTTCTTACAACCTTTTTCTTTGTTTTCTCACACGTTTATATTCTTAAAAAAATTTAGTTGTTCTTTAATAATTGAGTATATTTTTCTATATTACATGACAAATTAATAATAATAAAATATTATTTGAGCAGGAAAGCGGTTCAAATATAATATAATAATATATTATCTTGGAAATTTTATTCTCAATTTCAACGCTTTATGCAGTCCGTTTAGCATTACTTTTATTTTTTTGGTATTGAATATTATAGAGTGGTAATGTATTATCAATATGGAGGATTCTTATGGAGTTAATTTTATTAAACTTTATGACATATTTTAAATAAGAATTCAATGGACAAGATTGTATTAATTTTAAAATCTTAAATATTAAAAAAAAAATTAACGTAAAAGTTATTGTAGTCCAAAAAAAAAAAAGCTATTACAGCTATGTCCTTTCCCTTTGAATTCTTCTGTTTAATAATCGACTTTTATAATAATATATGCTATCCTGTTTCTAAATGTATTTGGACAATATAACATTTTTTACCCTTTAAAAATAGAGTTTATATTGGACAAAATTGTAGTTTAATCATTCTCCTAATATTTTGGATTTAGAAATCAACTAAAATTTTATTCATTAAATCTTTTCTTATTTAAACTATGTAATAAATCATAATATTTAGGACTTTAAAGTTGATTAAGATTTTAACCTTATAAAATTACTTCCTTGTTAGAATTATGTACGTACGTAATATAACTATAATATGTTTCATCTTAACTTGGAAAATCAAACGTGTATATATGCATGTATCTAGGTCATTATATAGCATAAGTGAAGTCACAAGCTACAAAACTACGGAGAAAGTAATTTATGAATTACAACAATAATTATACTTTGCTAGGACGCACATCTATTTTAATATCAAATATCTATGCCCCAAAATAATTACAACAGTAAGATTCCTAACAATAATTATACTTTGCTATGACGCACATCTATTTTAATATCTAATATCTATGCCCCAAAATAATTACAATAGTAAAATTCCTAAAAGTAATCACGTAGGATTCCTAACGTGTAGTATTATCTCCTAAAACTAATAGGATTACAAGGCTAATGTCTAGAATTCCGATTACGTCATTTTATTGCCAGTTATTATGCTTAATATTAAAAGATTATATATATATATATATATTGAAATTAATGACTCCCGAACCCAAACTACCCATATTCCATTTACTACTCATACTTAGTTTGATTCCTATTACTAGCCAGGAACTATTTTTGAATTATCTTTGCCTCTTTCTGTACAATTACTTTGTGTGCTAAAAGAGTAAGTAAATCCATTTTATTCTCCTTAATTACTACTTTTAACTCCTGCTTGTAGGACTTGTTCAGCCATCTCACGTCCTATGCAACTAGGTTCATGTTGGAATACAACAACAACAACCCAGTTGAATCCTACTTGTGGGGTCTGGGGAGGAACGCAAACAAAACCCCTATCCCCTATCCCGGAGGAATAAAGAGTAGGTTCATGTTGGAATAAAATTAGTATTTGTCAAACCCTCAAAGCCACTGTTACTATACTCACCTCCCTCGACAACCCCAATAAAGTACTCCCTCCGGTCCACAATAAGTGTCCAATTAACTTTTTGATTTTGGTCCAAAATAAGTGTCTAGTTAGGTAATCAAGAAAAAATTCAATTTGTTTTTATAAAATAACCCCTATGTACATATCCCTAAAAAGTTTTCTTACTCCTCACATTAAATATTTAATTAGGGGTAGTTTAGCCATACTAGGTATTGTTGTATAGGATTTAGTATTTTCTTAATGGGCGTGCTAAAAGCAAATTGGACACTTGTGGACCGGAGGGAGTAGTCACTAACAAGCTAACATTACCTTGTTACTCCACTAGTATGATTAGTCCCTACATTTTGGTTAAGTGACTTATCCAGTGCATGAAATTCATTATTTGTGCCTATGCTTCTTTTGTTAGCTGTTTTGTGCTAGCACCTGTAGTTATTTGTCATCCCTCTCCCTGCTTTTATCCAAGATCTTCCCCTGTTTGTTCCTTGTTAATTCCCTTGTATTGTTTTAGTCTTAACAAATCCTTATTTCAGTAGCTGCATTAACAACAATCACTATGCACCTGTTTGCTTATTAGGCCTTCAAACTTCTCTTCGCTGCCTGGATTTGAGGTCTCTCTCTACTTAGCATCAGATAAATAATTATGTCCAACTTGCAGATAAGTAGTGTAAAAATCAGGTCCCTATTCATAAGCTATCACTTGCTCAAACAATCTACCATTAAGGGTGTGTTTGGTACGAAGAAAAATATTTTCTGGAAAATATTTTTTAATTTTCCCATGTTTGGTTGGCTTAAATGTTTTTGGAAAACATTTTCTGCATGAACTCATTTTTCTCCAATTGTAGGAAAATGTTTTCCTTATCGAGAGAAACGGAAAACATTTTCCAAAACTCATTCTCAACCTTCCTCACCCTCACCAACCCACCCCACCCCCTCTCTCCAAAAAAGGGTTTTTTTTTTTTTTTTTCAAATTTCAGTTTTTCCATTACCACCTACCTACTACCCCTCCGCCCCGCCCCCCTCCCGCTAAAAAAAAAATAATTTTTTTTACCTTAATTTTATATTTTTCAGTTTTAATTTTTTTATTTATCGGTTTAAAGGTTCAAAATTTTACAAGTTCCAAAATTATGAGTTCGGAGGTTTATTTTGTTTGGAAGTTTACGAGTTTAGGAATTATAAAGTTTACGGGTTCGAAATTTCGCGATTTCGAAAGTTTAGCGGTTCGAAAGTTTATGAAATATGTGGGTTCGGAAGGTTGTTGGTTTGAAAGTTTATGGCTTCATGTTTATTATATCTAAATTATTTATGAATACTCTTGAGAAGTCATTTTCCTTAATTTGCGTACCAAACAACCGAAAAATGAATAAGATTACTACTTGTTTTCCAAGAAAACATTTTCCACAAAAAACATTATCCGGTATACCAAACACACCCTAAAATCTTGCATTTTCACTTTTAGGCAATGATCATGTAACATCCATCTCTACTAGTAGCCTGTCAAATGATATTTAACAGTATTTTGTTGTACAATTATCAGCATACAAAGGATTTATTAGAAGGAAAGAATGTATTTTCTTCCTTTATTTGACATTTTTTCTCCCAAAATATTTGATACTAGTATTTAATTTTGTAAAGTTTTTAAAAATTCATGATTTCAACTCTATACCAGTATTAAATATGAATGATGTAATTATTTCTGTATTTAATTAACTTGTCACCATTACTTCAGTATTTTCTCTTATCATTACTATACAAATCAAATTTACGTCTTAAACTATATGATTAACCAAAAAAACTACTCTCCTTTCCTCAAAACGGATAAAGAAAGGACTATTTATGATATAATAAAGTATTTAATTTGCGGGTCTTCATCACGAAGATCTTAGGTATACACGTAAAAGATGAGAGTCTATCACAGATCAAATTCAAAGATTAGCGGCGCCCATACTTCATTTACTCTCTCTTTCTTTGTGTCTTCTTTTTTCTTTTCTTTTTTCTTTAGCACAGAAGGCTACCTTCCTTCTTTTGCAAGAATTCTCATTGAGAGATTCAGATCTACAAATTTGGTTGTATAGTTTCTCTCACTGTGACTGTGTATATGAGAAAGTGAAAAAACATGAAGGGGTTGAGTGGAGATTTACTCAGGTCCACTACTGTTATCAAAGTGTTGGCTTTCGTGTTCTTAGCCGTCGCTTTCTTCTATTTCGGCAAACATTGGTCTGATGGATCGTCTCAACAGCCCCTTTTCTTCGATTCCCGCCAGAACTCATCTGGGCCCATTTCTTCCTCAGCTGTTTCTCTTTCCTCCAATTTCAATAAAACTTTTGATTTATCCACTGTTATTAACGACACCAACAAACAGCAAGCGGGGGAAGTTTCAATTCCGCCACCGCCGGCGGTTACTTTGTCTCCACCACCGCCACCGCCGGCGGTGCAGCATATGGGTTTATTGGACGAGAATGGAGTAATGAAGGAAGATTTCGCGGTGGGGGATTATGATCCGGATGTTGTGGAGAATTGGCCGGGTGTTGGAAACGAGACAGATTTGTCGGAAAACAATAAGGTTGTTAAGGTTAAGAAATTCGGGCTGTGTCCTGAGAGTATGAGGGAGTACATTCCGTGCCTTGACAATGTGGAGGCTATCAAAAAGCTGAATTCAACGGAGAAAGGTGAGAAATTCGAACGGCATTGTCCTGAAAAAGATAAGCGGTTGAATTGCTTGGTTCCTGCACCTAGAGGTTACCAAACTCCAATTCCATGGCCCAGGAGCCGTGATGAGGTATGCTATTCTTTGCCCAAAACATTGCTGATTTCTTCATGTATTGAGTTTTTTTTGGATAAGTTGCTCAACTTTAGTTTTTTGAAGTATTTATTGTCTCATTGGCACAATGTTCTATTAGTGGCGGAGCCCGGAATTTGTGCAAGGGATTCAAAAAAAATACTAGAATGTCACACTTGGGATTTGAACATGTGACATAAAGCAATTTTTGAACCATCTTTGCCACTATACTAGAATTTCAACAGTTTTAATATAACCCCAAAAAGAAACTCATTTTTGCCCTGTTTGCGCAGTATAATTTTCTGATGAAGGGGATTCGATTGAATCCCTTGGCCTCTGTTCTATGTGGCCATGATCATGTACTCCATCTGAATAGAACTATAGTTTGAGCCGTGATCAAGCTTTCCACCAACTTGAGTGTAATAATGATGATCACAAAAGTTAATGTTACCTTTCTCAAAAAAGAAAATCGCAAAAGTTCGCCCCCTTCTAATAAAATCAAGTGAAAATTCAAATTGGAAGACGGGACGTGATTTTTACAATGTTAGATACAATATATGGAATTAGGGAATTCTCAACTATCTCTACTGCAGGTTTGGTTCAGCAATGTTCCCCATGCACGTCTAGTTGAAGATAAAGGGGGTCAAAATTGGATCACCATAGACAAGGACAAGTTCAAATTTCCTGGTGGCGGCACCCAGTTCATACATGGAGCTGATCAGTATTTGGATCAGATTGAGAAGGTATATGATTTTGTTCTTATTTTCTTTAAAGCAGTGAGTCAACAGATAAAACAAAATTAGTATTCTTTTAATTTAACTTTTCCTTTGGACCATGTCTTCACTAGATGGTTCCTGAAATTGCATTTGGTCGTCATACCCGAGTTGCTTTGGATATTGGTTGTGGTGTAGCAAGCTTTGGTGCTTATTTACTATCACGGAATGTGCTCACTCTGTCAATTGCTCCAAAAGACGTTCATGAAAACCAGATTCAATTTGCTCTTGAGCGCGGGGTGCCTGCAATGGTGGCTGCATTTGCAACACATCGGTTAATGTATCCAAGCCAGGCATTTGAATTAATCCATTGTTCAAGGTGTAGGATCAATTGGACTCGTGATGGTATGCTTTTCTATATCCTAGTAATATCCCATCGTGACAAGCTTATACGTCCTATTGTTTTAAGATGGTTTTCTTTTTTTTTTTTTTTTTGAAATTGTTGCATTTGAGCTAACTTGGGCTTCAAATCTTGCATTCTAAGGGTAATGGTGGAACTCTTATTGTTAAAAAAATGTATACTGGATCTGATAATCTGCAACGTTTTTTTTACTGCTTTTTATTTTGATGGATTGATAAGCTGTTACCAATAGTTGTGAATCTTTGTGAGTGGAGACAGATTCCCGTGTTCAGAAATAGTCTTTTGGCAGAATTGTCTTGGAAGGCATAAGAGAGAACTTCCTTTTTCTGTCCCGAGGAAAAAAAAACAGAAACATTTATAAAGATTTCTGTTGATGCGTAGTGGCTCCCGCATTCTAAGGTTTCATGGATGCAGTTGAAGATATTCCACATATAATTTCTCGGGGAGTTCCTAGTTTCTCTCTTTCATTTGAAGGGTGATAATTTTTTTTTCTTTTGGCTTTAATTTATTAGCTCTTTGTTGTCCATAATTCGTAGATTTTTGGTTAGAAGCTTCGTCTCAAGTGTCCTACATGAAAAGAGAATTTGTATTAGACTGATATTTTGATAATGTGTGTTCTAGTTCCACTTCTTTGTTATTGAACTTATTAATAACTGCTGCCATCTTGGATAACCAGATTGTGATTCCTGTCTTGCTCATGTATGGTAAATCTCTAATTTGTGCGTTGATCCTCTGATTTTATGAAGATGGGATTTTACTATTGGAGGTGAACAGGATTCTCCGTGCCGGAGGATATTTTGTTTGGGCTGCACAACCCGTTTATAAGCATGAAGCTGCCCTAGAAGAACAATGGGAAGGTAACTTCATTAAAACTTGGCATGTAGTATGACTCAATGTCAGATCTTCTGAATAGCAATAAAGAGTTAACCTCCTATTATTGTAAGCAATTCTCCATTTCCCTATGGTTTTACTTATCAGTTGGTGTTATGCTTCTATTAGAGAGCATCACAACAAAAACATTGAATGTTTTAATGATGTGTGAAAATTAGTGGTCAAGTCAAAATCAGTAGATAGCTCATGTTTTTTGCTAATAAGGAAAGGAGCTTCCAAAGAAAATTGAACAAATCATATCTTCTAGCTAATGTTCGTTTTTCTCTCCCCATTTGAAGTGATTAAACTATTACTCTCTTACTCGAAAAATAAAATAAAATTTAAGCATGAACGAAACAATCAGAAAAGATAAGTTGTCGGGATAGGAGTAACAACATGGAGATCCCTGGTTCTAATTCCAGCTGCAACTCTCAATGTGAGCCTATCTGCTCCACTCTTGGTGGCAGCCTGACATCTATGCTTGTGGGTTAGGTTGCCAGTTAGTTGGCAGCCTGACATCTATGCTGTGGGTTAGGTTGCCAGTAGATAGTCAAGATGCATACAAACTGGTCTGGACAATGCCATCAAAGAAAAAGTATAAGAAAATATAATTGGATTAAATTAACGAAGTGTAGTCTTGCTTTGTACAAGCAAGCTCTCAATTTATCCACCAATTTAAGAATTTAAATAGAATAATTGCCCATTTTTAAAACCCTGTAAACTACATGTGCACTTCTAGTTCTTGAAAACTTGCACAAGTCATAACACTTTGCTTTCTCCTTTTCTTTACCAGAGATGGTTAATCTAACAACCCGTCTTTGCTGGAAGCTTGTGAAGAAGGAAGGTTATATTGCAATATGGCAGAAGCCTTTAAACAACAGTTGCTATTTAAGCCGCGAAGAAGGAACCCAACCGCCGCTTTGTGATCCACAGGATGATCCAGACAATGTTTGGTGAGGATTATATTGGTTATGCTTATTTAATGTTTTTATTTTTTCCCATTAACATTGTCAAGTTTATCTCCTTCTTCGCAGTTGTCCAGATTTTGGTCCTCCTTTTTGAACGCATATGCTAATTTGTATTGTTTTGCACTTCGTAGAAAAAGTAATTGGATGCAGTTCCTCTTTTTTCATCCAATGCCTCAGGAAGTTGTTGAGTTTTGTGCTAAATGTGTAATTACATGCCTCGCCCGAGAAAATTGAGATGGTTTGTTCTCATTTTTCTTACTAATGTACCAATCAACTTACTAGTTGTTTAGCAAGGCTTTACTTTTACAGTCATAGCAGATTAATTTTTTCTTATTGGGTCATGATGCTTTTTAGTATTAGCTGTGTTGTAAATTGAAAAGAAATCATCCTTGCATATAGGTTCGAGATTGATCTGAACCAGATCTTGGCATAGAAAAGGGCTGAACATCTGTGCAACAATTGTGCCTGATAAAAGCTGCATTCAATAGATGCAATTTACTTGATTATCAAGAAACTGTACATTCTTGAGATTTGGGAGAGAAAAATAGAGTTTGAATTAGTACAAGCATGGGCACCATGCATGTTGTCAGTTCATTTCACTATTCATCTGTTGATGGTATCAGTTGTTTCTATCACCACGTATTCTGCAATAGAATTACACATTCTTTTTACTGCAAAAGTGAACTCACATCAGATATACACCCATAAGTGGTTTCTTCTAACAAAACTATAATGGATGTTTATTTATTTATTTTTTTTTGGGGGGGGAGGGGGAGGGGGGGTAAGGGGAGGTCATGGCCCCTGGAAACGATATTTTTGAAGTACCTTTACGTGTACACATATATGGTCTACAGAGTATATGGAACTTCCTATTGGTGCTCCTCACCCAAAACAGAACAAAGGAATAAAAAGATTTGAGTTTCCTCGTCGTCAATTGGGGCTTTTGATCTGTTGTGCATGTGCAGAGAGATGGAGAAAATATACATTATAAATATACTACTAATAAGACCATAGGAGGAGTTATTTGGATGAAACGTTTTGGTGAAGTCACGCAGCCCGTTGTACTGCTGTCACCCATCTAACTAGAACAAGAAAAAGTTGAGGAATCATTGCACTGAGATGTAGTTATTTGTTCAATCTTCTTTCCCCGATCCTGTATCTTTGTTTTAAATTAAAAATTATTCCCTCATGTCCAATTTGCTTGCCAGTTCTTGCTTAGTGAAAATCAATTTGACCGATTATTGGGCTAAATTGGACGTAGATTATGTTTATGAAAAGAACATTCAGATATTAGCGACTTTCTAAAATAAAATGTCGGTCACAACTCTTTTCCATGTGAAGATGATGGAAGTATACATTTAATATGATGCAAAATTACTTTGTTAGACTCCCGAGAAGCAAAATTTACGACCATTTAAAACATAGAGATTTGTATTTAAAAATGTTTTCACACTTAGACTAGCTGATTGCTAACACATTGTCTTCTGCCACTTACCAGTGGATTAACTTTTCCAATATCTTTAAAAGTAAATGATGTATGGTGTCTTTTGGTTCAGGATGCCCCCTATTGTTTTGTGCCACATGCCAATGGAGTTTTAGTAACTTGCGTGGAGATCAATGCTTCAGTCTTTCCATGTTCGCTGAGTCCTTTTTAGTGGGAAGGACAAGTTCTTTCCTGAGAGGGAACACAGCAATTAGTAATATTATGTAGGCTGTGGAAAACATTAGTTAAGCAACATTAGAAGTTATATTTATTTGCTCTAAAGACCACCGCAGTGGTGTTGGCATACATTATCATCATAAGCACTTCTGCATATGGCTATACCATATCTTATTGCAGAATGAGAAATTATACTTTTTGCATCTATCTCATCTCATATAGTGCTCAGTATACAACTGAAATCGGGACCTTTGTTCTTTAGGACATCCTCATTAAAACTCGCCTAGGAATTTTCTGTTGGCCCATATGATTGGAATAGACTAAATAGAATTGATGTCCTAGTGTAGGTGGTGCTTTCCATTGTGGAGTACCCATTAGATTCAACTTATTCTCAAAATGTGAGTTAATTGGGCATGCCTGTGAAATCAAAAATGATACTTACCCTTTAATCTAACTGTCTTTTGTTTGCCTTTTCTTTTCCAAGTTATAAAATTGGAGTTAACTTGCACTGTTAGCAGCTTGTAGCCAATTAGTCAGCATAGAAAGGTACTGCCATCTATAAAATATCCACTTATTTTCTAATAGGTGGTTATTGAAAATTCTTAGGGCATTTACTAAGTTTGAGCGTCTCCGACAGTAACTGATTCAAAAGCTTGCAGTACCTAATATTAGTGAACTGATTCAAAAGCTTGTGAATACCTTGTAGTTGCATGATTCATTTTCTGTTCATGCTTTTCTTTCATTCTAGCCCTTTATGACTTTTTGCCAAAATCACTTTTAGGTATGTTGATCTGAAAGCTTGTATTACGGGACTACCAGAAGAAGGATATGGTGCAAATATTACCACATGGCCTTCACGCCTTCACGATCCACCAGAGAGGCTCCAGAGCATACAACTTGATGCATATATATCTAGAAAAGAGCTTTTCAGGGCAGAGTCAAGATTCTGGAAAGAAATAATTGAAAGTTATGTCCGTGCCTTGCACTGGAAGAACTTCAAACTTAGAAATGTGTTGGATATGCGAGCTGGTTTTGGAGGGTATTTGTTCCATCTCTATTGCTTTCCTTTTTGTGGTTATTAACTTTAATGCATTTGCGTAAAACTGTTCTAAAGTTTTAGGAAAGAATGCCTATCAATTGCCTTCTTGTTAGATTTGCAGCAGCATTGATTGAAAATCAACTGGATTGCTGGGTTCTAAATGTTGTCCCTGTTAGTGGCCGAAATACCTTACCCATCATATATGACCGTGGACTACTTGGAGTCATGCATGACTGGTAAGAATTGCTCATCTTGTATTTCAGTCTATATTTTTCGTGCTTATAGGTACGGCGTATCCTTATATTGTAATAATTTTATTGAGCCATGCAATTCTTTGTCTCTAGTCTCTACACATTCCCAACACCAATATGATTTGAGAGGAAGGGGAAAATGGGGAAAATAAAAAGATGAAAAAGGAAACGATGCTTGCTGAGTGATTTTGTAGTAGCATCCTCCATCCTATGAGATACAGTATTCTGGCTTATAGGACATGCAAATCTTTAGGCATTTCTTTGGAAAAGTAGGTAGGAGGAAATGCATATTTGGATGTTCTGTTTTTGATATGTGACATCTTGAGGCAGAAAGATCTGGCTGGATTACATATAAATAGCTGTGCCATTTTCCAGGTGTGAACCATTTGATACTTACCCAAGAACATATGACTTATTGCATGCGCATGGTCTCTTCTCCATTGAAAGGAAAAGGTACACTATTAACTTTTTAAAATTTGCTCCAATATGATATTGTGGTCCGACTCCAAGTTCATGGGGTCTCACTGTAGTGAAGTTGGGCTTTCTTTAGAGTAGCATATGAAGAACATGTTGCCATGACTCTGTTTGATTTTGGAGTTTCAGATGCAACATATCCACAATCATGCTTGAAATGGATCGGTTATTAAGACCTGGTGGACGGATATACATCCGTGATTCTCTTGCTGTTATGGATGAACTTCAGGAAGTTGGAAAAGCCATGGGTTGGCACGTATCTCTGAGGGACACATCTGAGGGTCCTCATGCAAGTTACAGAATTTTGACATGTGACAAACGTCTTTTACGAGCCTGAGTTGATGAGTGTTTGAGTTGAAAGGGGAAATGTCTGGTCATGCGCTTTCATTGGAAGAGCAGGAGACAGTATGGAAAGTTTAGAGACTAACTGCTCAACTCCATTAATATATATTGATGTGGATAAACTGTGATTATTCAGAGCTTCATCATTCTGCAATAAATGGAGCTGAAGGGGATGGCTGCCCTACGTAACGCATGCTGTTTTTAGAACCACGTAGCCTATAATGAGGCAGTTCATGTGCAGCTAGCCCACTGTGGTGAAAACATTTTTTGGTTTGCATTCAAAGAAATTTACTCTCCAGTTATTAATTTTATTCATTTACTTTCATTTTTATTATGATAGGCACAGAAGTTACTTGCATCATTGTGTTGATAATGCCACCATCTCTTTCCAGTTATTGCTGTTGCAGCTCGTAATTGCAATGATGAATATGTATCCAGCTCCAAATTCACTTGTAGCGGATGTACCTAAGATTAATCTGAGGGAGCAAATTATTTTAGCATGTTTGTGTTGACAAATATTATAACCTCTGCTGAAGAGTACACGTTTCTATGTTTGATGGTACACGACGGATAATTGTGTTTTCCCCCGTGCATCAAGATTTCCCTTCTGTAGTAGCATGTTTTAATATTTTTCTAGTAAACCACTCTTACTAGTTTGTTATCAATTCATGAAAAAGGCCACAGGAACTCGTTTGCCAAATGAGACAACAGCGTGTGTTCTACAAATTGATAAATTCAGGGATTCTGTGGTACTCAGATTAGAGGCCGTAGGAGAAGTATTGATAAGAAATCGAACTATTCTTTTACTTTTATAGGTACATTTTAGCATGTTTGTGTTGACAAGTATTATAACTAAGACCAAGAGAAGACATTGTTGAGGGTAGTGTATTTAACATATTGTAATACCGCAAATCTTAAAGGCAGTACCCCTTCAATGTCGATAATTCAAGCTAAAATAAATTAATCTAGCTGCAAAGCGAACAAGGTAGTATATTAAACCCTGTTGAACTACGGTTCAGTACTTCACGAAATCCCCTGCTATAATCTATGTATGGTTTTGATCTTACCTTAATGATACATTTACTATTTGATCATTGTATAATAGACTACCACCATAATAATTTCAAGCAGGCCAGGGGGAAAGGTGGGAAGGGCGTTGGAACACCTCTAAGAGAATATATCTCAAGTATTGTGCGTCAGAATCCTCCATCACTAGTGCTGGAATTATAGCGCACAGCAATTTGTATTATCAAGTGTTTTTTTTCTGTATCGTTCCAATTATCGGATGTCCCCTCAGAAGGGACAATTGTCTTTTTCTCTAAAACTGGCAAAAAGACTCGTTGATCTCTCTGGACCAAGCCATCATTTTACCCTAACAAAACAAAAAATAGTAAGCACTTGAAAGGATGCTTAGTTTCAGCAGCACAAGTCAAATTCATGCCCCTATCTGTCAGATTTTGGCCTCCATATTGGCTGTGTTTGAACACGATTAGCCTGAGTGGGTCTCTGCGCCGACGAATTCTGATTCCTGTCCAACCTTTTGTCCTGAAGCCGATGTGCTTGAAATGGTGGATATATGGGTCTCTGTGCCTGAAGCTGATGTGGTGCTTGGATAGGTGGCTGCAAAGTTCTCTGTGCCTGAAGCTGAATTTGTGCTTGGATTGGTGGCAGTACAGCTCTCTGTGCATAAAGCTGATGTTGTGCTCGCATTGGTGGCGGTATAGCTCTCTGTGCCTGAAGCTGATGTTGTACTTGTAATGGTGGCTTTATAGCTCTCTGCGCCTGCACTTGCGGCCTAAGGCCATTTCTACTGTAGTTATTTTGGATTCCAGTAGGAGTTCTTGCCACAAACTTCGATACATGTGGCTTAACAAGAGTAGAAATAACTTCATTCTGATTTTGATTCGATGAAATAAGCATAAAGTGAGTCCTCCTGAATGCTTCTTCTATTCTTGTTAGTTGTTTACTGCTTACACCCCTTGCTGCATTAGCTGGCTGCTCAAAGGGATCCTCAACCTGGATATATAGTAACTTGAATGTCAAAATATAAAAAATAAAAAATCAAAATAAAAAAGGCCTAGACCTGCAGCAGTTTTTTTGGTTTATCCTTTTCTTTTTGCTTCTTAAGGTGGGCGCATGATGGGAAAAAAGGGTGTGGGCGCATGGGGTGGGTGTGTGTGTGTGTGAGAGAGAGAGATATCTTACAAATATTGTGTATGTTTTAGGCAGCCATCTCATGTTGCCCTCAATGTCTTCCCACTGGCCAGTGAATGGGCTAATTCCTTGAGCAGAGGCTTTTGAGCTGATGTTGCAGAACTATATACAGGATCACATTTAATTTTTCTTGCAACATTGTTATAGTTTCAAGGTTGTAATAAATATCCATAGAAAGAAAATATCAAAATAGTCCACAGGTTCAACATCATATGACAATCATGACAGACAACAGAGCCTTGGACAACTTACTACCTTTGCAATAAATGAGATGAAAAGCTCAGACAGAGAACTCTTGTTAATCGCTCGTGACTTTTTTGACATAAGTTGATTTATATTTGTAGCACATGTTTCTTCAATGAACTTCTCTGCACTAGCCCTAACACCTGCAAAAGCATTTTCCAATAGATTGGTGGAACATTAGGCGTTTAGTTATATAGGTCTAAAAAAGAGAGTAGGGAGAAGGTAGTTGTAGTAAGACAGATGAGTCAGCAATAGCAGTCCTTTATGTATAAACCAAGTTATATTTGTTTGGACTTCCTACTTGTCCATTTTAACCTGGTACCTGGTGTTCACAAATGAATTTAACAGTTGCCACCCATGCATTTGACAACCCATTGCAGTAGTAAACTATTCCTCTCATACTTCGTGAGCATTACATTACCATCATTATGCTTTAGAAAACCCAGGAATGCAACCTTGTGTAATTATAGTTTAGGTATACTTCTGAGGTGAGTGCTGACCCCGGCCCTTGAAATCCAGAAAAATTCTGCTTAATGTAAATCTATGGAGCACAAGGTCATAAAAGCAAGTAAGAAGCATCTCAAGTACCTTTAAGAACTACTCTCTCCCCTTTCATTTTATAACAAGGTATTTGATTGGAAATAGAGTTTTAAGGTTTCTTTTTTCAGAGACAAAAATAGAGTTTAACCTTGACATATATATTAACGAATTCAAATTCTTGAACGTTGTGGATTTTTTATAGAAAGTGTCAAAAATTCAGAATGTCCAAAATGAAGAGTGTCATATTAATATATGAACAGATAAAGTATAAAGCAAAACATTGCAAAAATAAGCATCAGCAGGAACAAAGAAACTAAACTAGTACTTTTGATTCCCCCCAGGCTTCAGCCTAGTGGTAAGAGCGCATCTCAAAAAGTGTGGGTAAGGCACACGCCACACATTTGAACCTTGCCGCAGACAAAAGCTGGTGTTTAAGTGAAGAAGTGTAGAATAGCGTGCCAATTATCCACCAAATTTTGAACTGTGCACCACTGGCCCTTGGGGATTTCTTGGTTACAAAAAAAGATGGCAAAATATACCGATAGACACTCAAACTTGGTCGCAACTGTCAGTTTGATACTTAAAACTTATCCAATGATCAAGTAGACACTTCAACTTGACACGTGTGTCTCGTGGACACCTGGGTCTAACAGACTTCACGCATGAATGGCAATCACGGGTGACATGTCAAATGGACAAATTAGTAAATGGCACATATATTTTTTTAAAACATAAAAAATTTGTAAGTAATTTTTTATTTAAAATAGAAAAATCCTCCCGTCCACCTCCTTCTTCCTCAGCCATTTTCACCCACAAACCACCATTATTGACCACTAATTAATTGGTTCTCCCCTCTCCATCTCAAGTACCACCCTCTTTTCTGTCCCAACGATTCCTTCAATATCTCTTTTGTGATTAGATTGCAAATTACATAGAGAAAGGAATTGATTTATTAGTTCAATTTCATAGAATCAATGTCTCTATTTCTTGTGTTCTTTAAAGTCTATAAAAATGGGAGAAATCCAAGAGGCTGTGATCGTTTCTCGTCAGAGGTGATTTCTGGCCAAAAAAGTAATATCAAGCGGCATAGATTTGAGAAGAAAGGTTTTGAGAAAAGAAAAAAGCAAATGAAACAAAAGGTAAAATGAAACAAAAGGTCAGGGATTGCCGGCTAGCATAGGGTTGTTGGACTTTCACCAAACGAATTGCAAGAGTATCATTAATAGACAATGAAGGCAAGGAAGGGATGTGGGTGTCGAGAGAAAAGAATGAAATTTGGAGAAGGATGGGAGAGGGGCATTACAAATGAAATAGAGGTAGATTATAAGGGTAAAATGGAATGTTGCTATACTTTTTCAGTTGGAAATGTGTTGGGATAACATCTCACGCTCTCAAATGTGAAGACAACATACACAGTGCCTGGTCAGATCTGAGTGTCCTCGAGACACACCTGTGTCAAGTTGAAGTGTTTAATTGATCATTGGATAAGTTTAAGTGTCAAACTTACAGTGGCCAAGTTTGAGTGTCTGTCTATATATTGCCTAAAAAATTAACTACTTCTAATTAGAAAAAGGAGAAACACCTGTTGTTCTAAACAAAGTCATCACTCATCATATGTATCACTGTTAAATTGCTAAAAAAACAAAGAGTAGAGAGTCTTTATACTATGGCCGAAATTACTTTTCCACTTATTTAATATATTTTTTGTTCCTACCCCTTCAATTAACAGTTCGTACGGATACCTTCGATCTTGTCATCCTGATGGGGCTACTCAACTACTAACTAGAGCTGTCTATACATCAGGAAGGAAAGGAAAAGCTATACTGAATAATATATTCATATGTATGTACCTGAGCCTTTACCAGTCTAGCATAATCAGTACCATTAACCTAAATTAACAATTATAGCAGCTCTATTAAACCCCATACACGTGCAAGACGCACTTTTGTTTTCATATTCTTTTGATTTTTGCTCAATTATTCGGCACTTGCTTCTAGCTTAACTTGATTACCTCAATTGCAGAGACCTCGAATAAAACCACTAACAAGCCTAACAACATTCAGGATTTTCTAGACAAACTTCCTTGTTGAATTAGGACTTTTTCCTTCTTTTCCTCTTTCACATGCCTGCCAAATAACTACCTACTTCAATCAGGAGAAGTAAATAAAATCAGGGAATTCCTCCGATAATCTTATGGCATTGAAATGCCCTCTTAAAATCTCTGACCTTCCATACCAACATCAGCCTAGAGATCTCTTCCTAAAATATTTTTTGACCCCTTCTACTGGCTCATAAATTTCCACAAAATCCCATTTAATTAGTATTCCCATGATTTTAAAAATTCTGGGGCAATGGAGAACTTCTCCTTTTTCTCATATGTCGGAGTTTCAACTTCCTCTCACATAACACCACAATCTTTCCAACTTTCCTTCTAGTCGAAACCATATCATTTCTCACCCGACTTCCTTCCCCAAGCTTCTAATCATTAACTTTGGATTTCTTCCATTTTTAGTTTGAGGGCGACAAATGTTGATCTTCACTCCCTTTACCAACCTCGATGCTCTTGTAAACAGGTCATTCATCTCCCTCACAAAGCCTCATGCTTAATAGTATTTGTTTGGCGACTTGCTTTTGATGTCTGCTCCATGACAAAAGCTTGTCATATGGCCAAATTTTGGAAAAGAAAAATTATCTTAACCTCCAAAAGGTAAACTCCTTACACTACCCCCCCCCCCCCCCCACCACCTCCTATCTCCTCCTTTCCTGTGTTTTCTCTGTGATTCACAGTTGATAGAGTACTTCAAACTCTTTAAATTCCTCACCTTTTTTTAACACAACCCCCCCCCCCCCTCGCTACTGATTATTGCCATTCTTAATCTATCTCGGCTGAAGAGTGTATACTTCAATTGACAAAAATCTTCACTTAGTATCTTTAAACTATTAAGGACTCATTGGACCAAAATTTGGTAAAAGTTTATTGATTTTTTTTTGGAAATATAAAGGAAACATGTGACTAGTTACAAACTTTTTGAGAATTTGTGAGTGCTTTATGGGTGGAAGAATTTTTCATTGAAAAATGTCCTATAACAACGTCTTCAAACCCAGTTTCTTGGAAAAAGTTTTGCAAAAACTTCTTGATAAAACTTCAACAAAGATACCTTTTTATGACCGAGAAATGGGTCTGGAGACGACCCTTTAAACAACAAAGTCATTTGGCAACAAATGTTGCAACTTTTGAGAAAAAAAAATTCCTCAAACAAATGCCACCTAATTTCTTTGCAAGATAACCACTATATAACTTGAAGTGAAGAGCTCACGCCCCAACAAACATAACAGTAAATTTGACACAGAAAGATGCATCAGCTTATTCAAACATCAATAACAAACAATCATTTAAGTACCTGTAAGATCATCAACCATATTTCCTGGATATATTTCTTTAAGAGGTGGTAAAATTGCAGGCACACATGTCTGCAAAAATAAGTAGGCTAGCTAAGACCAGGGGAGAAAAAAGTTCTGTTATTTACAAAAGAGATGAGAAATTTAATAGAACTGCAACAGTCTTAAAAAAGGAACATGACTAAGTAACAACATTGTAAACAATCAGGTCCAGCCTATCTTTTTTATTTCAATATTCACTTATGAGCCAATCATTTGATGGGGGTGACTTTGCTGTACAATTTTCCCTGAAAATCACTCATCTCTGATAGGTATTTTCTCAGTCCCTACTTACTGATTGGAAGTCCACTTCTTTTCTATTCTCTTCTTCCCAATACTTTCACTTCTTTTTATAACTCTTCCTAATGCTTCCTCACTTTTTTTAATTATAAAAATGAAAGAGCTAGTAATGATAAAACTACATAGCTTGTCTTTTTTACTTTTTTACCCCCCTTTTCCTTCTCCAACTCTCTTGGTAAAAAAAGGATCTAGAGATCATGTATTTGCTTTAGATGAAATGCAAGTCTGTACTGCAAAATCAAGAGTTATATTACCCTATAAGCAATAGGCTTCATACTCTTCAATACTTTGGGATGTGAGACTAGAAACTGCCTATGTAAAACTAATGCAACAGAAAATTACCTGAAAGTGGAACACAACTAACAAGCTGAGAGAGTATGAGTTCAAAGTTCCAGCCTTCGAATCATTGATATTATGTGCCTTAGCCCATTCTTTCACCTGCACACAAAGGAGAAATCATCGAATCGAGTCACATTATTCCAAGGTAGCCTCATTGTCTCCTATACGGGCACATACCAGTAAAACCATATCACGAAATCGTCCATCAATCATGTTGATCCAGTATAATATTTTGGACTTCATTTGGCCACTCAAATTATTGATTGATATATCACAAGAAATATTGTAATTGCCCTGAAACTTCAAGATTGGGACTCTTGCATTGGTAATAAATTGCAGCTTTCGGCATCCACCTGTGAAGTAGCGCTAGCAATGAATTAGACCAACACACTCTTGAAAGCAAGAAACAAACGAGGGTGAAGATTTCTCCGGCTTTTCTCCAACAATGCTAACAGCAGCATTATAGAATTAAATTACAATTAAGACAAGGACAAAAACAACTGAGTTAGGCTCGGAAAGTTATCAACACACTTGGATATTACACATATCATGTTCAGACTTCAGGGTTTCTAGTCTGAGCAAACTTCCTTTCTACAATCCTTTATTTTTCTGTTGTTGCTGCTGCTGTCTTCTTGAGCCGAGGGTCTATCAGAAACAGACTCTCTACCTCCCCAGGGTAGGGGTAAGTCTGCGCACACACTACCCTCCCCAGACCCCACTTGTGGGACTCCACTGGATTTGTTGTTGTTGTTGTTGCTGCTGCTGAGTGCATCTCTTATATAATCCCTTTTTCATATAAGGTAACTTTAGTAACAAAATGCTACGTCTTTTCCAGAATCCTATTACTACGGCTGTTAATGTCGAATTGATGGAATGTTCAAAGGCATTCCATGACATATTGATATCTCATGTTAAATTGTCACATCAGTGAGGTACTTCAGACATGATCCAGAACTAAATTCTCAGAACATCAGTTACCATGAGATAACAAGGAAAACAAAGCAAAGAGGTGAACGCATGTACTTCAATGCATCTGTAACAATCGTATGAAGAAAAAATGGATGATAGCTACTGATCTTCAATCCTACACACTAACATAGTGCTTCTCTTGTTCCTAACAAGGTTGGGTCCTACTATGATAGAATAAGAACATCCATATCCCCCTCACCCCGCAGGAGAATAATTCTATTTACATAGTAACAGCTGGCAACTGGATAAGATATTTAAAATGTCTGACAAAGCTATTTGATTTTCAGCAAGTATTCATTTTGAGAAAAGAGGGCCGCAAATCCAGCTCCAAGCAGCAGTTGGTATTCCTTCAAATAACTAAATTGATATCTGACACCGGTAACCATTCTTTTGGCTCGTTTGCAATAAAACTGCAGCAACTTCCTTTATTTAACAGTTCTAAGCCCTTCCCAGTTGCCAAAGGAAAAACTTCCTATTATTTATCTTCAATTTTAGCACCCCATATAAATATCCCAGGCCCATCAAATGCTATGAGCGTATTTGATTTTTTTCATCGAGAAAATCTCAAACTGCTTGACCATTGATCCTTGCTACTAGTGGAGAATTTTCATAATAAGAAATAATTTATTTACGCAAATCAAAGGGCATGAATCATGAGAGCATACCTTTAGCTTTCAGAGCTTTTCGCACATCCTCTAGTAGACTTAGTTTGTACTTCTTTCCAGCAGATGAGATATATGATCCATTGGGCAACTCAATCGAAATATCAAGATCTCCCCATCTTGTAAAAAGATTTGACACAAAAGATCCAAATGGCTCTACAGTTGCCCCTGGTCACAGAGTAGAAGCTGACAATAGTAAACTTTGTGCTTGTTAACCGAAACAGTATCTATGTCTTCACCTTTAACATACCAAGATGACCCAAAGAAGGGTAATTCCAGAAAAGGAACTTAGAACTTCACCAAATTAGCATCTAATTTACAGGAAGAAAATCTAGAAGACTAAATAAAGCTGTTCATCCTATTAAAATTAATCTTAGCTTGCAATTATGGTCTTCCAAAGCACCAAAGTCCAAAGCTGAGAAGAATCATTTCTAACTCCAAAATCAAAAAGGGTGTAGGGATGAGCTGTTAAATTACAAGGAAAACACCGTCCATTGAGTTGTCAGTACATAGAAACACCCCCTACATACCAACCCGCAATATTGTACATCATGTTTTACCTGATTTGAGAATCAAGAAAAATCGTCTCTACAAGTGACAAACAAGTAACCTAACCACCAAAGTTCCACTAATCAGGATATATAACGAAGTATCACGACTTTAAATTACCTCTCAGGCTTTCTATGTTTTCAACCATGGCTCGAAGTTCATCAATGAGTTGAAATCTCATAGACCAATCCTCATCCAACGGATTGATAGAGCAAAGTATATTCCGAAGAGTATGCTCCAACAAGCTGTAGCCATTCATTTTGAGCACCAGATACCCACTGATTCTAGCTTATTAAAGATAATATATCAACTATTCATGAAAAGAATTGACAACCTGCAGAAAGAAGGGATAAGAACAAGGTTTATAACAATTAGTGCAACTACTCAAGAAAAGATGATTAAGTTGAATTTTGAGGAGTATCATGACAGGTGAGTCTAACAGGAGAGGAATTCAGACTCATTTCACACTAAGAATGAATATCTTTATGTGCCATGAAACAAAATTGAAGCTGCTTAAACATAAAGACAAGCCAGATAATCAAATTCTTGAATCGCAGCAAGGGGGAGAAAATCATAGTTGACTCACTGACAAGTTAACTGTTCTGTCCCTTAGATCTAAAATGTACGAGAGCAAAAAAGATTGACACCTACAAGAAACGCTTGCGAGCAGCCACCACGTGTATATTGCATCAACAACCAAAGGATAAAATGACCAAAACAACTGACTGGCATCCCCAAATTATTGAGTTCTAAAAGTGAATAATGCTAATATCTATCTATTGGATTGCCAAAGAGGACATTAAGAAACATATCCACAAGAGAAACGAGTAACTCAAACGCCAAAATCACAATCCACTGATGGTATACTTAGTGTAAGCAAGCTCTAACATCACATCTTTGGAATAGCATCCAGTTAGAGAAAAGAAAATCCAATTAGACATAAGATGCTCATGAGCATCATGCATACGTAAAAGGGAACGAGGAGGCAAGCCCCTCATCTTCCGCTTATCTTGCTCAGACATGGCATGAATCACTGAACCTGCACCCCTTCATCCAAGCACAACTTCATACTCAAACGTCATCTTTTGTCTAAAGTCCAAACAATTCAATATCGTCTCACCGGACCAGCTAAACCCACCCATCCACTAAAGAAATATAAAACAAGAAGTTGGACCTTGATTCGAATTCATTGACGTGGTCCACCTTCTCTACCATGCTTAATATGTACAGAAGTGGAATCCGATGCTGATAATGTAATTAACCAAAAGAACTAAATACACCACACAAGGTTTTATACACAAAATAAATTATAGATTCTCAAATATTCACCCTAAGAGGAGCTTATGGGTTTACATTACATGATCATGTTCAATAAATTACGATAACTGAGTTCAATCAACAACTGTTCACTTAGTTTATCTAAAAACCATAATAAGCATAGATGTCCTTTTTAGTATGCATATCGGCTTATCCATTAATCCAAATTTGTATGTCTTACTCAAGATCTTATCCGATGAGAGAAACACAACCACAACTAAGACAAGCATTCACATTTTGATACATCTCTACAAGATAGTGCAAAAAACAAAACAAATTCAAATGTAATAGCAATAAGTAATGAAGTTCTAAAAGCAGAAACCTGGGAAGGAGAACTGAAGTTTATGCTTGTACAAACAAACTCCTAGAATCTACGAAATGATACTTTTAACTCAAATCCAAGTACTTGGACAATTTATTTCGACGTCCATAAATATGCACAAGAAAGTAGGACAAAGTAATCCATTAGCCTCTGCTGCTTCACTGGTATCAAGTAAGTTTGTCTGCAGACTGAGGCTTGCCCTTATTTTACCAAACAACTAAAGTTGGATCAGTTGCTTTAGAATCAAAAACCATAGTTTCTTCTTATTTGACAATTGATAGTTAAATCAGTTTTTACCTCCTCCTTTAAAGATTTTAGTAGCTTTTAACATCCAAATCTTTCAGATTGATCCGACAATAGGCTATAGATCACTCCCCATAATTTTTTTTTTACCAAAATAACTTCAGGACCTCTTTCCCCTTTTATTAGTAACTGCAATGTCTAAGAAGGCTTAAAATCCATTCTATCCGACAAACTTGGTGGTTATTGTTAACCTTCCTTAGATATTTAAGAACAGTATTCTAGAAGACTTACCGGCCCAGGAAACAAAGAACCTTGAGTATGGCATTAAAAAAAGTTAATATACCTCTGGATACAATTCACACATAATCTTTGAGCAAAAGGAAAAGATGAAGAAAGCTTCAGTGACTTCACATTTGGGTTTATGGCCTAGGCCCTAATTGGCAACCAAATTACAGACAATTAACACACTAGAACCAATACATGCTCAGAATCAGGAGCGGAAATAAGTAAGTAGCATCCGTCAAAATATGAGGGGACAAAAACAACAGGAAACGATACCATGGGAATAGCATCCAGAAGTTCCCATAACTCAGAAAACCAAATCTTTATAATCAACAATTCAGCACCACCACCCAATTCCTTATTATAATCAATGAAATGGGTCCACTGAAAAGGCATTCAGAATGACCCGAAAGGGAAAAAGAAACAAATGCCAATAGCGATTAAAGTTGAAAAAAAGGGAAAAATGCTGGAGTGGAAAGTACTAACCTAATTGCCATTGGGTGATCGTAAAAGGGTCCATTGGAGACATTAATAACTTTTTTCAAGATTTATGACTATGAGGAGGGGCGAGTTTGCTTATAGGCAAGGGTTTTCTCCATAGTAATAAAATTTGTGTCCTGTCTCTATCTACTGAGTGTATAACTCTAAGGTTGTATATTTTACTTACTGCGACAAGATTTTGGAACGCGGGAAACGCGTGTCTGAGTATTTCAGGCATAGAAATTAGAATTTGATTGACGAGGGACGACTATCAAGTATGAAGTTCTCACAATCAGTGCCATCCCTATTTCCATGTACCTACGGATCTTGAATCATTTATATCTCTTATTATGTTGTGTGCCAATTGTCTCTCATCAACCAAAAAAAATGTTAATGGGCTTATTATGGATCAAGTCTATTAGGTTGGATCCCTACATGATAAGTGGAATTTTCATGAACCACCGTATTTTAGAGCCTAATAACTATAACTTGCCTAATTAACATTCGTAGCTGTTGTTCAGTTATTACTAACTTGTATCACTTGTATTCAAACGCGCAATTAATATAGTATATGTTAATTGTGTTCGTTCTCGCGATGAATACTACATGTATCAATTGTATTCGTTGTGTCAACTGTATTTGTTCGCGCAATAAATACTACTTGTATCAACTGTATTCGTTCGCGCAATTGTATCTATTCGTGCAACGAATACAATATGTATAAACTGTAACCAAGGCGGAATACAATCGTGTATACAAAGAATACAACTTGTATCAAACCAGCTAAGCAGGCGCTCTAACCAACTGAGCTATGAGAACTTCTTGCTCTCTTTTTTAGTTCAAAACAATTTAATCTCTTATTTCATGGATTTGTTATACAATTCAAATATAGGTACGAATGGTAAATTTGCTAAAAGTATAGCTACAAATTGTAAATACAGTGTAAATGTTTGATGTGTCGCGCAATTTTCCGTTCAATCTATGGTCTTCAAGCCCAAAAGTCTATTAAGGATTTCTTGAAGGCTACTTTATCCTAAAATGACGCCTCTAAAAAGGTACATATTTCCTTCCTATAACAGCTTGTTTGGATGGTTGTTATGTATCGTTTCATAATGTGTCGTATAGTATCATATTGTATTGTATCGTTTTGATGTATATAATATTTGGATAAATTGTATTGTTTGTCGTCAATTCATGATTCGCACCAATAATATGAATAATAAACTTACAATATAATAAAGAAATAGTAAAGTACATGGTATAATTATTATATAAGACTGTAGGCTGAAGGATAAAATAGGATTATTTAATAATAATGAAGGGTAAGATGAGAAGAAAAAAAAGGTAACGATGCAGCCACACCAAATCGGTCATTCCATAAAGTGAAACTTTTCGTCGTTACGTAACGACAGATTTAACGATACGATACGATAAAATTTAAGTAACAATCAAAACAAATATTGTATTTAAAGTAACAATACAGCAACTAACACCATCCAAAAAGTTGTAAGTGCTTGGGATGAGATCAAGACATCAAATATTGTATTTTTCAAAGCCGGAGTGATCAAGAAACACTCTTCTTCAAGACCAACTCGAAATGCGGCTGCACGAAGTCCACACAATTTTTTCGTTTGAAAGATACGCCACGTTGGCCCTCGATTGATAAAACAAGAAGGAACGATCAAGGCAAATAATTTCGCATGATCCATTCAAAGTACTGTCCAACTTTCATGGAGATCAAATACAAGGAGGTAAGCATCATTCTAAAAATATGTTGCTTAAGCCCTGGAATCACGGAGAATAATTCAGAGAGAGGATTCAAGGGATTAACATATTGTACTTACATTGTTTATCAATAAGATTATTTTTTTTATATTTTATTTATGATTACAGTTTATTTTTCATATCTCAAAAATTTATTGAAACCATATTTAAACAGGGTCTCCCAACTACTAGACTAGTCTTTGGATTCTCCTGTTTGGTCCACAACATATTATCAACTCTTGGTCCAGTATTCTTGGAGTAGTAGACTATAGACTATGGACAAATATAAAAAAATTACCTAGAATACAAACATAAAAGAGTTATTCATAAGAAATACAACTATTTAAGAAAACATTACATACAATTTATTATAATTTTTTTTTTTAACTTTTTAATTTAATTAGATACAACTTTTTGATATCCCTAAAATATCTTATTTTGGAACTTGAAAATAGGGATTGCGCCAATCAATATATAATCTCTTAAATTCAAATATCTCGCACCAAATCCATATGTAGATTATTCTCACGACCCGGAATTTTCACTATCGGGATCGCGATGGCGCCTAACATTTCACTTTCTAGGCAAGCCAACGTTAGAACCTATTATCCATTTTTAACAATTGAATTAAATAACGAGAAATACTAAAATAACTTAAATATGAATGCGGAAGCTAACACTGTCAAACACCTACTACAAAATCTCTGAACCTGGTGTCACAAGTGCACGAGCTACTAGAGTAATACATACAAGGATCTGAAATAAATACAAAGCTATCTGAATGAAAATACACAGCTAAATACAAACAAAGAAGGGGACTTCAGGAGCTGCGGGCGCTGAGTAGCTGTACCTCAAGTCCCCGCAGGTTGTCTAGTCCGAGTTCTCTAGTAGCCGCCACTGGGACCGACTCCAAAATCTGCACAGAAGTGCAGAGTGTAGTACCAGTACAACCCACCCCATGTACTGGTAAGTATCGAGCCTAACCTCGACGGAGTAGTAACAAGGCTAAGGCGGGTCACTTACATTACAACCTGTACGCAGTATAGATAATAATGATAGAAAAATAAAAATACTGAACAGGAAGAAGCAGTCAACTGAAAATGATAACTACCGCCTCAGGAAATAAACCAGTATTGTCCAGAATTACCAATCCTTAGCCGTTCAAATGAGAATACCGAAAACCAACACAACTCAAGAAATGGAAACACATAAGTTGTTGCGGCCCGCAACCCGATCCCACCAGACAACACAAAATCCTCCCTTATTTCACCGTAATAATATCAACAAAAGTAAATAATATGTATATGTTGCGGGGCGCAACCCGATCCCACCATATATCAATATCAGTATCATAATTCACCATTATTTCACCATAACAACCCACCCTTATTCCACCTGTTGCGGCGTGCAACCCGATCCCACCGTACAGTACGAATTTACCCTTATTCCACCATATCAATCCATTATTACACATGTTGCGACGTGCAGCCCGCTCCACCATATCAGTACCAAACACTCAACGTATACAGTCAAATCAACAGTTCAAACCACAGAACCTTTACGATCAATAAATGTCAGACTGAACCGAAAAGGAAACCTCGTACAACATAAGAATCTACACAAGTAATACTACACAGCGAGACCAATCCAGCAATTTACCACTAGAAGGCGCAAACAAGTCAATTTAAGCAAATAGCAGGGATTCGTGAAACTATGAGAAGAGCTAACATCATTAACAGGAGAATATATTGATTAACAGGTAGCAGTTAAGCATGAAAAGCATTTAGAACATATAACAACTAAGACATGAAAGGAAATAATTAAGAAAAAGCGGTAAATCAGGGAAAAACTGATAACTCGGCGGCGTATAAGCACTCGTCACCTTGCATATACGCCGCTCACATGAGAATCACATAGCACATAGTCCGAGGGTTCCTAATTCCCTCAAGTCAAGGTTAGACACAACACTTACCTCACTCTGCAACCAATTCAAAGCTCTACCGGGGCCTTCCTCCTATAATTCGCCTCCGAACCACTCGTATCTAGCCATAGTTGACTCAATAATATCAAATATTGCTAAAGGAATCAATTACAATGCATAAATTTAGAATTCCCAAACTTTTCCCCAAAAAGTCAAAAATCGACCCCGGGCCTGCTTGGTCAGAACCCATGTTCGGACCAAAATCCATTTATCTATTCACCCCCGATCCCGAATATGTAATTTATTTCAAAATCCGACCTCAATTCGAGGTCTAAATTTTAATTTTACAAAAATTCCTAATTCTACCCAAACCCCCAATTTCCACCATGAAAATCCTAGATTTTAGGTTGAAATCTCATTAAATATAATTGATAACTGAAAGAAAGTAGGTTAGAACACTTACCAACAAATTGGGGAAGAAAATCTCTTGGGAAAATCGCTTCTAGGTCTTCTAGTTTTGAAATTTTGAAAGAATGGCAAAAATCCCATAATGGGACTATTTTATCACTGGGCGTAGTGTTCATCGCGTTCGCGTGAACACTGTCGTGTTCGCGTAGAGCAGCAGCCCGAGTGGCTTACGGGATCGCGAGTTGTTCTACGCATTCGCGTAGGCTTATCCCCCTAACCTCCGCATTCGCAATACCTACCTCACGTTCGCATAGAACAACGGTCAAGTCCCCAGCCCACCTCCAATAACTCTACGCATTCGCGTGTTACCGGTCGCGTTCGCGAAGAGCAGACCCCCAGTGCTCTGCGTTCGCGACCAAGGCCTCGCGTTCGCGTAGAAAAAAACCATCCCCAGCCCAGCTCACACTTCGCGTTCGCGAGAGGACCTTCGCGAATGCGAAGAAGGAAACCAGTAGGCACCTGAAGCTGCAGAAAACCAGATTTTTCTAAGTTCCAAAATACTTTGTAGCCTATCCAAAACTCACCCGAGCCCTCGGAGCTCCAAACCAAACATGCACACAAGTCCAAAAATATCATACGAACTTGCTCGCGCGATCAAATCGCCAAAATAACACCTAGAACTACGAATTGAACACCAAATCCAATGAAATTTTCAAAAAAACTTAAAACCTTCTATTTTCACAACCGAACGTCCGAATCACGTCAAACCAACTCCGTTTCTCACCAAAATTCACAGACAAGTCATAAATATAATAATAGACCTGTACCGGGCTCCGGAACTAAAATACGGACCCGATATCAACAAGATCAGACATCAATCAAATTCGTAAAATCATTAAACTTTCAAACTTTAATTTTTCATCAAAAATTCATATCTCGAGCTAGGGACCTCGGAATTCGATTCCTAACATACGCCTAGGTCCCAAATTACGATACGGACACACAGGGACCATCAAAATAGGGATCCGGGTTCGTTTGCTTAAAACTTTGACCGAAGTCAATTCAAACTAATTTTTATGGCAAAAATTCTTATTTTTATCAGTTTTTAACATATAAGCCTTCCGAAAAAACACATGGACCGCGCACGCAAATTGAGAAAAGCTAAAATGGGATATTTAAGGCTTCAGAATACATAATTTAGTTCCAAAACATGAGATGACCTATTGGATCATCACAATTATTAATTTTCTAGGTTTATATGCTTATAGTATATTTAATAGATTATTATATGTAACTGTGATGACCCAAAAGCTCATCACTTGTTTTAGAAATAAATTTTGTGTTCCGAGACCTTAAAACCTCCTTTTTATCTCACCTCGAATCGCGTGCGTAGTCCGGGCGTGTATCCGGAAAGCCATTATGTGAAAATCTGTGAAAATGATGAATTTTACTTTTAAAATGAATTTAGGTTGACTTCGGTCAACATTTTGGGTAAACGGACCCGGACCCATGATTTGATGGTCCCGAAGGGTCCGTAGGAAAATATGGGACTTGGGCGTATGCCCGGAATCGAATTTCGAGGTCCCAAGCCCGAGAAATAAATTTTCGAAGAAAATTGTTTAACTGAAATTCTTGGAGTTTTTTTGGAAATTTGAATGTAATTGAATTCGATGGTATCGAGCCCGTATTTTGGTTCTGGAGCCCGGTACAAGTCTTATATGGTATTTAAGTTGAGCCTGTAAAATTTGGTAAGAAACGGACTTGAAATGACGTAAATCGGACCTTCGGTTGTTAAAATTTGAACTTAAGAGTTCATGAGATTTTTCTTTGATTTTGATGCTAAATTCATAGTTATTGATGTTATTTTGATGATCTGATCGCGCGAGCAAGTCCGTGTGATGTTTTTGGACTTGTGTGCATGTTTGGTTGGAGCCCCGAAGGCTCGGGTGAGTTTTGGATAGGCCACGGAGTGAAATTTAGACTTGGAAATTGCTGGTGTGTTGCAGGTCTGCAGGCTCGCAAATGCGAAATTTGTATCGCAAATGCGAAAATGACCTGGGCTGCCTTGGTCGCAAATGCGACGTATTTATCGCAAATACGATGTCGCAAATGCGAAGGGTCCCTCGCAAATGCGAAGGAGACCGGATTCCTTCAGTGTCGCAAATGCGACAAAAACTCTTGTCGCAATTGCGACATCAGAGGCCAGTTAATTGAGACTTAGACGCATTTTCAGCCATTTTTACAACCTTTTCAAAACCTAAACACCTTTGGGCGATTTTTCAAAGACAACTACTCTTCCAAATCATTTGTAAGTCAATTATAACTCATTTCTTTCAATCTAATCCATATTTTTACATGATTTCAACTCAAAATCAAGGGTTTTCATAGGGGAAATTGGGTGTTTTGGGTAGAACTTAGGATTTTTGAATTTTGGGGATTTGGACCTTGATTTGAGGTCCGATTTCAAAACAAATTATATATTTGAGTTCGTGGGTGAATGGGTAGTCGGTTTTTGGTTCGAACCTCGGGTTTTGACTATGTGGGCCCGGGGTCGATTTTTGACTTTTTTGGGAAAAACTTTAGAAAACCTATTTTCATGCATTAGAATTGATTCATTTAGCATTTATTGATATAGTTAAGTAACTTGTGGCTAGATACAAGCGAATTGGTGGTAGAATCAAGAGGTAAAGCCGTAGTTGAGGCTTGAATTGTGTTCGTGACATCGAGGTAAGTATTTGGTCTAACCTTAGCTTGAGGGATTAGGAGTCATATCCTATTTGATATGTGTTAGATGTTGAGTATGATGTATAGGCATGGTAACGATATCTATACGTTGGTGTCAAGCATGCCCGCGAGTCTTATACTATGATTAATGTGACTCCGTTTTGTATTGTTCATGCCTTATGTGATGATTTCTATTGTTGAACGAGGCTTGTGGAAGTAATATTGGTAATTGAACCTTGAAGAGCGTTGGCTCAAGTTGTAAAATGATTTGTGGAAGTATTATTGGCAATTGCACGTTATAGAGCATTGGCTCAAGTTGTGAAGTAAATTTTGAAAAGAGAAGAGGTTTATGATATTGTCTCCCTTGCCGGGATGTTGTTGTTTTTAATATTGTCTCCCTTGCCGGGATGTTCTTAGTTTTAATGTTATCTCCCTTGCCGGGATGTTATTGCTTTTGGTATTGTTTCCCTTGCCGGGATATGATTGTCGTACTATTGTTCCCTTGTCGGGATTTTATTGTGATTCTATTGATCCCCTTGCCCTTATTGCTTTGTGATTGTTGTTTGGGTGAGGAAAAGTGTTAAAGCACGAAGGGTGATTCCGTGCATGATATTTGTGAGAGAGTGTTAAAGCACGAAGGGTGATGATGTGCTGCACGATGTACAATTTCGTGCCTTTATATGAGTGATAATACACGAAGGATCATTCCGTGCCATGATTATGTGAGGTAAAAGCACAAAGGGTGATGCCGCGCCGATTATATTGATTTTTGGTGAGGACAAGAGTAAAAGCACGAAGGGTGATGCCGTGCTGATTTTATTGATTTTTTGTGAGGACGAGAGTAAAAGCACGAAGGGTGATGCCGTGCACTTGTCTTTGATTTCCTGATTTCTATTGATAATTGAGTTATGGTGTTCTTTACATTCAACTGTTAGTTTCTGTTGTTACTTGTTATTCCCCACAGCATGTTTTCCCCTTCCTATCTTTAATTGTAAAGTTTTGCCTTTATTTTTTGCTGTACATGATTTAACTGCACAGGTTTATTTGGTAGTCTGGTCCTAGCCTCGTCACTACTTCGCCGAGGTTAGGCTAGGCACTTACCTGCATATGGGGTCGGTTGTGCTGATACTACACTATGTACTCTTTTGTGCAGATCTTGGTACTGGAGCATACGGACCTTAGCTTTGGGTTGCTGCCTTCAGTCCATTTGGAGATCCGAGGTAGTCCTGCAGGCGTCCGCAGGCCTTGTCGTCTCCTTCTATCCTTTCATTCTGTTTCTTTTATGTATTTTAGAGACAACATTGTATTTATCTTTCGGACCCTTATTTGTGGTATTCCTAGACAGTCTGTGAAATTGTGACACCAATTCTGGGTAGTTTATGTTATGGATTGGTATTGGTATCATTATTAAAATATTACATTTCAGTCTTCCACTTATTAAATTCTGCTGTTTATATGATGTTGGTTCTTAATTATTAAAGGATTAAAATGGGAAAAAGGTAAATAGTACAAATGGTTGGCTTGCCTAGCTTTCACTAGTAGGCGCCATCACGACTCCCGAGGGTGGGAAATCCGGGTCGTGACAAGTTGGTATTAGAGCTCTAGATTGCTTAGGTTTCACAATTCACGAACAAGCTTAGTAAAGTCTGAGGGATCGGTACGGAGACGTCTGTATTTATCCCCAGAGGCTACAGAGTTAGGAAAAACTTCACATCTATTCTTTCCCTGTCGTGCGACTTGATTTCTCAATGCTAATTGAACTTCTATTCTGTTCTTTCGCAGATGGCGAGAACACGCGCTTCTTCATTCGCTGATCAGCAGTCCGAGCCCCCAGCTCTAGCATCTACGAGGGGCAAAGGGCGAGGCTGAAGCCGTGCTAGGGGTCGAGGCAGGGGCAGAGCTCAGCCCAGAGCAGCAGCACCAGTGGCGGAGCCTCAGGTTGAGTTTGACGAGGAGGTTCCAGCCCAAACAGTTCCAGCAGGACCAGCTCAGGTCCCAGAGGGGTTCATTGCTACCCCAGTACTCCAGGATGCTCTGGTCCATTTAGTGGGCCTTATGGAGAGTGTCACCCGGGCAAGGTTACTTCCTATAGCACCAGCCGTCTCTCAGGCTGGGGGAGGAGTACAGACTCCCGCTACCCGCACTCCGGAGCAGATGGCTCCCCAGTTTCAGACTCCAGCAACTTAGCCAGTTGGAGCAGTTCAGCCGGGTGTGGTAGCTCAGACCGGTGATGGAGCAGCTATGTCTGCCGATGCTTTGTGGAGATTGGACAGGTTCACCAAGCTCTTCACTACCACTTATAGCGGTGCATCTTCTAAGGATCCCCAGGATTATTTAGACAACTGTCATGAGGTTCTCAGGAATATGGGGATAGTGGAGACCAATGGGGTCGACTTTGTTGCTTTTCGTTTGTCTGGATCCGCCAAGGCTTGGTGGAGAGATTATTGTTTGGCTAGACCAGTTGGGTCACCAGCTTTGACTTGGGATCAGTTTTCTCAGCTATTTTTGGAGAAGTTTCTTCCTATCACTCAGAGGGAGAGCTATCGGAGGAAGTTTGAGCGTCTCCAGCAGGGTTCTATGACTGTTACTCAGTACGAGACCAGGTTTATTGATTTGGCCCGTCATGCTTTCTTATACTTCCCACTGAGAGAGAGAGAGAGAGTGAGGAGGTTCATTGAGGGACTCATTCAGCCTATTCGACTTCAGATGGCCAAGGAGACGGGAAGCGAGATTTCTTTTCAGGATGCAGCCAAAGTGGCCAGGAGGGTTGAGATGGTGTTATCACAGGGGGTGGTCAGGGGTCTAACAAGAGGCCTCGTCATTCAGGCAGATTCAGTGGTGCCTCGTCTGGAGGCAGGATTCTTTTGGTAGAGGCCATCCTCCTAGGCCTTTTCAGTCAGCACTTCAGGTTTCTCACGGTGCTTCAGGTGGCCATGGTTCTCATATGCAGTATTCTGATCAGCAGTCCTACAGTGCACCACCCGCTCCTATCAGTGCACCGCCGCTCCAGAGATTTCGGGGTGGTCCTTCAGGTCGTCAAGGTCAGTAGTCTCAGCAGCCGAGGGCTTGTTATACTTGTGGCGATACGGGGCATATTGCTAGATTTTGCCCTCGAGCATCGAGCAGCTCTCAACATCAGGGTTCGCGTGCCATGGTTCAGGCACCGAGTGTTCCACAGCCCGCTCAGCCAGCTAGAGGTGGAGGTAGAGTTGCTAAAGGTGGAGGTAGAGGTATTAGAGGTGGAGGTCAGGCCGCTAGAGGTGGAGGCCAGCCAGCAGCAGGCCATCCCAGAGACGTAGTTCAGAGTGGTAGGGCCCAGCCCCGATGTTATTCTCTTCCAGACAGACCTGAGGCTGAGGCTTCCGATGCAGTTATCACAGGTACTGTTCTGGTTTATAGTAGAGATGCTTCAGTTCTATTTGATCCAGGATCTACATACTCCTATGTGTCATCTTATTTTGCACCGTATCTGGTCATGCCTAGTGATTCCTTGAGTGCTCATGTATATGTGTTTACACCGGTGGGTGATTCTATTGTGGTAGATCGTGTCCATCGTTCCTGTATAGTTGTGATTGGGGGTCTTGAGACTCGAGTGGATTTGTTACTTTTGGATATGGTTGATTTTGATGTCATATTGGGGATGGATTGGTTATCACCTTACCACGCTATCTTGGACTGTCATGCCAAGACTGTGACCTTAGCCTTATCGGGTTTACCTCGTCTTGAGTGGAGAGGGACTCCTGGTCATTCTACGCGTCGTGTTATCTCATATATGAAGGCTCGTCTTATGGTCGAGAAGGGGTGTTTGGCCGCATATGTACGTGATTCTAGTGCTGAGGTTCCTTCTATGGATTCTGTGCATGTTGTTCGTGAGTTTCTAGAGGTTTTCCCTTCAGACCTGCCGGGTATGCCACCCGATAGGGATACTGACTTCTGCATTGATTTGGCTCCGGGCACTCAGCTTATTTCTATTTTGTCGTATCGTATGGCCCCGCCTGAGTTGAAAGAATTGAAGGAGCAGTTGCAAGACTTGCTTGATAAGGGCTTTAATAGGCCTAGTGTCTCGCCTTGGGGTGCGCCGGTGTTGTTTGTTAAGAAGAAGGACGGATCGATGAGGATGTGCATAGATTACCAACAGTTGAACAAGGTTACAATCAAGAATAAGTATCCATTGCCGAGGATTGATGATTTGTTTGATCAGCTTCAAGGTGCCAAAGTATTTTCGAAGATTGACTTGAGATCTGGCTACCATCAGTTGAGGATTAGGGCATCTGATGTCCCTAAGACAGCTTTCCACACTCGGTACGGGCATTATGAGTTCTTGGTGATGTCATTTGGATTGACAAATGCCCAGGAGCTTTCATGGATTTGATGAACCGAGTGTTCAGGCCTTATTTGTATTCCTTCGTGATCGTCTTCATTGATGATATTTTGATTTATTCCCGCAGCCGGGAGGAGCACGAGCAGCATCTTCGAGTCGTTCTTCAGACTCTAAGGGATAGTCAGTTGTATGTTAAGTTTTCGAAGTGCGAGTTCTGGTTAAGTTCAGTTGCATTCTTGGGTCACGTTGTTTCAGCAGAGGGTATTCATGTGGACCCGAAGAAGATCGAGGCAGTCAAGAACTGGCCCCGACCCACATCAGCTACAGAGATTCGGAGTTTCTTAGGTTTGGCGGGCTATTACCGTCGGTCTGTGTAGGGGTTTTCATCTATTGCAGCCCCGATGACCAGGTTGACCCAGAAGGGTGCCCAGTTCAGGTGGTCGAACGAATGTGAGGCGAGCTTTCAGCAGCTTAAGACAGCCTTGACTACGGCGCCAGTGTTGGTTTTGCCCACAGGTTCAGGGCCATAAACAGTTTATTATGACGCATCTCGTATTAGACTTGGTACGGTGTTGATGCAGGATGGTAAGGTCATTGCTTATGCTTTGCGACAATTGAAGATTCATGAGAAGAATTACCCAGTTCATGATTTGGAGTTAGCAGCCATTGTTCACGCGCTGAAGATTTGGAGGCACTATTTATATGGTGTGTCATGTGAAGTGTTCACGGATCACAAGAGTTTGCAATACTTGTTCAAGCAGAAGGAGCTAAACTTGAGGCAGAGAAGGTGGTTGGAGCTACTGAAAGACTATGATATCACCATCTTATATCATCCGGGGAAGGCCAATGTGGTGGTCAATTCTTTGAGTAGAAAGTCAGCCAGTATGGGCAGTTTTGTGTATATTCCGGTCGGTGAGAGGCCGCTTGCTTTGGATGTTCAGGCTTTGACCAATCAGTTTGTGAGGTTGGATGTCTCTGAGCCCAGCGCGTGTTAGTTTGCACAGTCGCTCGTTCTACATTATTGGAACGTATTCGAGATCGGCAGTATGATGATCCCCATTTGCGTGTTCTTAGGGACACAGTGCAGCACAGAGGTGCCAAACAGGTTACAGTTGGAGATGATGGAGTTTTGAGGCTGCAGGGTCGAGTTTGTGTGCCTAATGTGGATGGACTTCGAGAGTTGATTTTAGAGGAGGCCCATAGTTCCCGATACTCTATTTATCCGGGCGCCGCCAAGATGTATCGGGATTTGCAGCAGCATTATTGGTGGAGGAGGATGAAGAAGGATATTGTTGCGTATGTGGCTCGGTGTTTGAATTATCAGCAGGTAAAGTACGAGCATCAGAGACCGGGTGGTTTGCTTCAGAGGATTGAGCTTCCCGAATGGAAATGGGAGCGTATCACTATGGACTTTGTTGTTGGACTCCCACGGACTCGGAGGAAGTTCGATACAGTGTGGGTTATTGTTGATAGGCTGACCAAGTCAGCGCATTTCATTCCTGTGGCAGTCTCCTATTCTTCTGAGAGGTTAGCTAAGATCTATATCCGGGAGATTGTTCGTCTTCATGGTGTGCCCATGTCTATCATTTCTGATCGAGGTAAGCAGTTTACCTCGCATTTCTGGCGGGCAGTTCAGCTTGAGTTGGGCATACGGTCGAGTTGAGCACAACATTTCATCCTCAAACGGACGGGCAGTCCGAGCGTACTATTCAGATTTTGGAAGATATGCTCCGAGCTTGTGTTATTGACTTTGGAGGCTCGTGGGATCAGTTTTTGCCTTTAGCGGAGTTTGCCTACAATAATAGTTACTAGTCGAGCATTCAGATGGCTCCTTATGAGGATTTATATGGTAGGCGGTGCCGGTCGCCGGTTGGGTGGTTTGTACCGGGAGAGGCTCGGTTGTTGGGTACAAATCTAGTACAGGATGCCTTGAACAGGGTCAGGATCATTCAGGATAGGCTTGTACAGCTCAGTCCAGGCAAAAGAGTTATGCCGACCGTAAGGTTCGTGATGTGGCATTCATGGTTGGCGAGCGGGTGTTGCTTCGGGTGTCGCCTATGAAGGGCGTGATGAGATTTGGAAAGAAGGGCAAGCTTAACCCTAGGTTCATTGGCCCGTTTGAGATTCTTGATCGAGTGGGAGAGGTGGCTTACAGACTTGCGTTGCCGTCGAGTTTATCAGCCGTGCATCCAGTGTTTCATGTGTCCATGCTTTAGAAGTATCACGGCGATCCATCCCACGTGTTAGATTTCAGCACTGTTCAGTTGGACAAGGACTTGTCCTATGAGGAGGAGCCGGTAGCTATTCTAGACCGGCAGGTTCGTAAGTTGCGATCGAAGAGTTTCCCTTCTGTTCGTGTTCAGTGGAGAGGTCAGCTTGCTGAGGCATCGACCTGGGAGTCCGAGTCCGATATGCGGAGCCGATATCCCCATCTTTTCTCCGACTCAGGTACTTCCTTCTTATGTCCGTTCGAGGACGAACGGTTGTTTTAGAGGTGGAGAATGTTATGACCCAAAAGGTCATCACTCGTTTTAGAAATAAATTCTGTGTTCCGAGGCCTTAAAACCTCCTTTTTGTCTCACCTCGAATTGCGTGCGCAGTCCGAGCATGTATCCGGAAAGCCATTATGTGAAAATCTGTGAAAATGATGAATTTTGCTATTAAAATGAATTTAGGTTGACTTCGGTCAATATTTTGGGTAAACGGACCCGGACCCGTAATTGACGGTCTCGGAGGGTCCGTAGGAAAATATGGGACTTGGGCGTATGCCCAGAATTGAATTCCGAGGTCCCAAGCCCGAGAAATGAATTTTTGAAGAAAATTGTTTAACCGAAATTCTTAGAGTTTTTATGGAAATTTGAATGTAATTGAATTCGATGGTATCGAGCCCGTATTTTGGTTCCGGAGCCCGGTACAGGTCTTATATGGTATTTAAGTTGAGCTTGTAAAATTTGGTAAGAAACGAACTTGAAATGACGACCTTCGGTTGTTAAAATTTGAACTTAAGAGTTCATGAGATTTTTCTTTGATTTTGATGCTAAATTCATAGTTATTGATGTTATTTTGACGATTTGATCGCACGAGCAAGTCCGTGTGATATTTTTGGACTTGCGTGCATGTTTGGTTTGGAGCCCCGAGGGCTCGGGTGAGTTTTGGATAGGCCACGGAGTGAATTTAGACTTAGGAAATTGCTGGTGTGTTGCAGGTCTGCAGGCTTCGCAATTGCGAAGCCAGGATCGCAAATGTGAAATTTGTATCGCAAATGCGAAAATGACCTGGGCTGCCTTGGTCGCAAATGCGATGTATTTATCACAAATGCGATGTCGCAAATGCGAAGGGTCCCTCTCAAATGCGATAAAATCTTCGCATTTGCGAAGTCATCAGTTTCTGAGGGGTTCGCAATTGCGAACCTTGGTCGCAATTGCGACATCAGAGGCCAGTTAATTGAGACTTAGACGCATTTTCAGCCATTTTTACAACCTTTTCAAAACCTAAACACCTTTGGGCGATTTTTCAAAGACAACTACTCTTCCAAATCATTTTTAAGTAAATTCTAACTCATTTCTTTCAATCTAATCCATCTTTTTACATGATTTCAACCCAAAATCAAGGGTTTTCATGGGGGAAATTGGGTGTTTTGGGTAGAACTTAGGATTTTTGAATTTTGGGGATTTGGACCTCAATTTGAGGTCCGATTTCAAAATAAATTATATATTTGAGTTAGTGGGTGAATGGGTAGTCGGGTTTTGGTTCGAACCTCAGGTTTTGACCATGTGGGTCCGGGGTCGATTTTTGACTTTTTGGGAAAAACTTTAGAAAACCTATTTTCACGCATTAGAATTGATTCATTTAGCATTTATTGATATAGTTAAGTAACTTGTGGCTAGATACAAGCGAATTGGTGGTGGAATCAAGAGGTAAAGTAGTAGTTGATGCTTGAATTGTGTTCGTGGCATCGAGGTAAGTGTTTGGTCTAACCTTAGCTTGAGGGATTAGGAGTCGTGTCCTATTTGCTATGTGTTAGATGTTGAGTATGACGTATAGGCATGGTGACGAGTATCTATACGTTGGTGTCAAGCATGCCCGTGAGTCTTATACTATGATTAATGTGACTTCATTTTGTATTGTTCATGCCTTATGTGATGATTTCTATTGTTGAACGAGGCTTGTGGAAGTAATATTGGTAATTGACCCTTGAAGAGCGTTGGCTCAAGTTGTAAAATGATTTGTGGAAGTATTATTGGCAATTGAACGTTATAGAGCATTGGCTCAAGTTGTGGATTGAGTTGTGAAGTAAATGTGGAAAAGAGAAGAGGTTCATGATATTGTCTCCCTTGCCGGGATGTTGTTGCTTTTAATGTTGTTTCCCTTGCCGGGATGTTGTTGCTTTTAATGTTATCTCCCTTGCCGGGATGTTATTGCTTTTGGTATTGTTTCCCTTGCCGGATATGATTGTCGTACTATTGTTCCCTTGCCGGGATTTTATTGTGATTCTATTGATTCCCTTGCCCTTATTGCTTTGTCATTATTGTTTGGGTGAGGAAGAGTGTTAAAGCACGAAGGGTGTTGCCGTGCATGATATTTGTGAGAGAGTGTTAAAGCACGAAGGGTGATGCCGTGCCGCACGATGTACAATTTCGTGCCTTTATATGAGTGATAATGAACGAAGGATCATTCTGTGCCATGATTATGTGAGGTAAAAGCACGAAGGGTGATGCCGTGCCGATTATTTTTGGTGAGGATGAGAGTAAAAGCACGAAGGGTGATGCCGTGCCAATTTTATTGATTTTTGGTGAGGACGAGAGTAAGAGCACGAAGGGTGATGCCGTGCACTTGTCTTTGATTTCCTGATTTCTATTGATAATTGAGTTATGGTGTTCTTTACATTTAACTGTTAGTTTATGTTGTTACTTGTTATTCCCCGCAGCATATTTCCCCTTCCTATCTTTAATTGTAAAGTTTTGCCTTTATTTTCCGATGTACATGATTTAACTGCACATGTTTATTTGGTAGTCTGGTCCTAGCCTCGTCACTACTTCGCCGAAGTTAGGCTAGGCACTTACCAGCACATGGGGTCGGTTGTGCTGATACTACACTCTGCACTCTTTTGTGCAGATCCTGGTACTGGAGCATACGGACCATAGATTTGGGTTGCTGCCTTCAGTCCATTTGGAGACCCGAGGTAGTCCTGCAGGCGTCAGCAGGCCTTGGCGTCTCTTTCTATCCTTTCATTCTGTTTTTTTTTTTATGTATTTCAGATAACGTTGTATTTATCTTTCAGACTCTTAATTGTAGTATTCCTAGACAGTCTGAGAAATTGTGACACCAGTTCTGGGTAGTTTATGTTATGGATTGGTATTGGTATCATTATTAAAATATTACATTTCAGTCTTCCGCTTATTAAATTCCGTTGTTTATATGATGTTGGTTCTTAATTGTTAAAGGATTAAAATGGGAAAAAGGTAAATAATACAAATGGTTGGCTTGCCTAACTTTCACTAGTAGGCGCCATCACGACTCCCGAGGGTGGGAAATCCGGATCGTGACAGTAACGAACTAGATTATATTTATTTCAAATACCCATATATTATACTAGTATGTTAATATTCCATTAATACATATTTAGTATATGGTGAATATGGTATAACGGATTTTTTATATGTATTATATTCATATACTGGAATAATATAAATAGAATGAGAATGATTACATATATATTTGTATTATATTATTCTTTATCTATTATAGTATAACAAGATTTTACTTCTTTTATTTTTGTTGCATTTCTTTTATACATTAAAATAATCTATACAAAAAATAAATATACTTCGAATAATATAATATATTAATCTATATCTATATCTATCTATCTATCTATCTATCTATCTATCTATCTATCTATCTATATCTATATCTATATTTATCTATCTATCTATCTATCTATATCTATATTTATCTATCTATCTATTTATCTATATCTATATCTATATTTATCTATCTATCTATCTATATCTATATCTATCTATCTATCTATCTATCTATCTATCTATATTATTAAAAAAGCACGAATATTGTATGCTAAATATTGAACGACTAAAATATATTCGTAACATTGATCGACTTTAATGCCCTTAAATATTTATATAATTTAAGGATGTAATTGTAATTTATCCAACGGTAGAATTCTTTTTCGATTTAAATTACACATATGGCGACCCTACAAAATTGATATCGAGTATAATCCGTGGACTAGTAATCACCGCCACATCAAACTAACCCTTATTTTACACGGCTGAACAAGACCAAGGAATCTTTCTTATTAGTTCACTTGGTGATAGAAGTTGTATAGTTTGAAAACGGTAAGGAAATACTAAGTTATAATTTAATTAGAATAGGCCATACATCTATGCAACTTCTCATTAAAGACAACATGGACCCTAAGAAATCTGACGGAATCAACATATTTTATTCCATCAAGTTATATAGCACGAAAGTTAATAATTTTTTCAAACCTTCTTAATTTGCAGATTTATTTAGATACAGAGACGATTGCATATCGCTGGTAATCAAGCATTATTTCAACTACCTTTGATCTATTAATTATCTAGTTTTTTTTGTGTTGGCCTTTTTTATAATGCAGATAGACCCATGGACGTTCTTGCAACCACGTCAAGCGGCACACATTCTTGGAATGTTGGAGTACAAAATTGAAAAGTATTTTTGTTTCTTTTGGAGAAATTAAGGTATATTAAGGAATTGATATTTTATATTATTGTACAGTTTTTATCTGTAATAGGAAAAATAGGTATGAAAGGGAGTGCTTATCTCTTTGGGTATCAACGTAGAAAAATAGAATTGATATGCAATTTTTGGTTTCCTTCTTGCTTTAATTTTTATGTTGATTATATTTAGTTTCTTATGTATTAGATACCACCCGAAGGTGGTTTTCTTTGTTTTATTCTTTTGGTTTTGTCTATTTAATCTTTTGTTTAGTTCTTTTCTAAATGGTTATTAATATTATGTTGTCTTTGTGTAGGTTAGCACTTTGGTTATAAGATATTGCAAGATTGGAGTTAACTTCGGGTATGAATATTACAAAACATTGCTATATTATTTTAATCACACATTTTATTTTTCATCGAATAAAAAAGATGTATTTTAAACTTCACATTGCTCAAAGACCAATGCCGGACTTAACAAGGCTAAAATGATATTCTATGATTATTTGCTTATCCAAATATTAGGTTTCTGCCCGAATCATGAATTCCTTCAGTAATTCAGATTTTTCTTTTGTGGTGTAAATTTGCTTGAGTTATGTCTTTTTTTTTTAGCAAACAAGATATATATATATATATATATATATATATATATATTGTTTCCAAACATTGAGGAGGATGAAATACATTGTTTCCAAACATAGTGTCTCTAAGGACACTTTGATTTCCTAAGCTTGCCAAGGTATTGCAAGCATCATACGATAGTTTTTTAACAAAAATACATTCATTTAGCAAGTCTTTTTCCACAACACATTTAACATAGGACGGTGGTTCCACAAAAATCTTCATTCCTTCTTGTTCCTCCTTTGCCTTCTTGGCCAGTTGATGTGCTACATTATTCCTCTGCCTGAAGTTGTGCCGAAGGATTATCCCCTTCTGTTGGTGCATTGACCACCTGCAAGCATTAACAATGTCATAATACAGTATGTTTCCTTGGAGTATCGCTTGTATGGCCTCCACTGAGTCTGATTCAATTTCTAGTGGATATAAATTCCATTGCTTAGCCATTTTCAGGCCTTCCAGTATTGCTTTGAGCTCAGCCTCCAATGATCCTCCTGCATATGTAGATTTACCAAAGCCTACGATCCAGTGTCCTTTAAAGTTTCTAAAAATGCCTCCTAAATCACTTTTTTGTGTAACGACATTATGGCTAGCATCTATGTTAAGTTTTGTCCAACCTTGTAGTGGTTTGTGCCATGCCACCTTAATAGTGGCTTTTGGGGGGTTATGTATGCTTCTTTCAGTGAGTAGCTTGTATTCAGTGGCCTTTTTATAGACAAAATTAAAATTGATTATAGAGCAGGTGTTGTTGTGATTGTTATTATTCCTGTTTGTCCAAGTGTGCCAAATAATGAAAGGCAGGAGGGTGTCCCAATTGATAAGGCTATGCGGAATAGTATAGTTGAAATTTCTTAGTTGAATTAGCCAGTATACCTCATTATCTTTATAGTGATGATGTAGTCCCATTCTATCCCAAAGAGGCTTAATGGCCTTATAATGTATGAAGATATGATCAATGGATTCTTCTTCATTGTTCCTACATACTGGGCACATTTCATCTATGTTCAAACCAATTCTGGCTAGGTATTGTCTATAAGGGATCCTATTGTGGAGGCATTGCCAGAAAAAGTACTTAATCTTGTTGGGGCAGTTTAGCTTCCAAATCCATTGAAAATCAACTATTATATTATTGGAGGATTCAAGAAGGTTAAAACAAGTTTTTGAGGTGAAAAATCCTTTGGTAGTTAGAGACCATATAGGAATATCACTTTTAGGACCATTTCTCCGGATTCTGACTTTTTCTATAACCTCCTTTATGTTGTTAGGGATGTCAATAGATAATCTATCAAAATTCCAATTATTATCTAAAAATAGATGCTTAATATTTATAGTATACTCATCTTTTAGTAAAGGGCCTTCCACCTTTGCTCTAAGGGTTCCAATCCCAGGTATCCAATTTGCATCCCATATATTAATGTTGGAAAGGATGTGGGGGGACCAAGTAATACCTTTGCTACATAATTCCCAACCTTTTTTTTATGCTTTTTCAAATAAAAGAATTTTTATTGACAGCCTTTGAGGAAGCATAATTGGAGATTAAGAGGGTCGCCCAAGGATGTGGGATCTGTGAGCATTCTCCAAACCATACTAGCCAAAATGCAAAGGTTCTTTGAGTTTGCACTATGGTTTCCTAGACCCCCACTAGATTTGGGTTGGCATATGGTAGACCATTTTATAAGGTGTAACTTTCTCATATCACTAGTAGTACCCCAAATGAAATCCCTTTGCACCTTATCAATGCTTTTCAGTGTCTTCTTAGGTAGTAAAGTATACTGCATATAATGATTGTGAATTGAATTTAGGCAAGAAAGGGCTAGGGTGGTTCTTCCCGCAATATTAAGAAAATTTGTTTTCCAAGTTGCTAACTGGGATCTCATCTTATCAATAATGAATTGGTAATCTCTTGGTCTAGGGTTGCTGTTTAATATAGGAAAACCTAAGTAAGTCCCAAAAGATTCACTCTTCCTAATACCTAGTATACTAGTAATTTCCATTATGTCTTGGTCCTTGCAGTTTTTTGAAAATAAAATTTTGGATTTAGCTGGATTAATCTTTAGTCCAGACATTTTACTAAAACAATCAAGACCTTTCTTAATGGAGTAACATGACTTCTTATTAGCTATTGCCATTAAAGTAAGGTCGTCTGCAAAGAACAAATGAAAAAATTTTGGACTTTTCCTACTAGTGGTTATAGGATCCCACTTCATTAAGTCTACTTGATAGTGGATATACCTAGAAAGCATCTCAAGACAAAGGATAAATATATAGGGAGAAATGGGATCCCCTTGTCTAATACCCCTGGTAGGCTCAAAAGAATTTGTGATTGAGCCGTTGACTAGGACTGAAATTGAGCTAGTAGAAATGCAATTCAAAAGGAGTTTGGAGAATTTGGGTGGGAAATTGAAGTATTGAAGAGTGTAGTGAATAAAGGACCATTCAATACTATCAAAAGTCTCCAAATCAATTTTCAGCAGCATTTGACCTTTTTTACCTTTCAATTTCCTCAAGTTTGAAACAATGTCTTGAATAATAACAGCATTATCAGAGGCTCTTCTATTTTTTAGGAAGCTTGCTTGATAAGGGCTGATGATGTTATTAAGAAAAGATTTTAGTCTATTTGCTAAGATCTTTGTCACTATTTTATAAATTGTATTACATAAACCAATAGGTCCAAAATTTCTTATGTTATTGGCATTAGAAATCTTAGGTATGAGACATAAGAAGGTTTTATTAATAAAAGGTGGAATTGCTTGGTTTTCAAAAATGTTATTACAGAGGTTAACCACATAAGGGCCTATGGTATTCCAATACCTTTGATAGAAAAAAGGGTATATACCATCCGGCCCCGGAGCTTTAAAGGGTTTAAGAGAGAACAAAGCTCTCTTGATTTCAATTTCTAACAAGGGACTGTCTAGTGAACTAAGATCAAATTGGCTAGCGTGTGAGCTAGGATGCAATGAGTTAAAACTATTGTTTACTTCATGAGTAGTGGCAAACAGAGTTTTAAAGTAGCTGGTAACGTGGGATATAACACTGAGAGGGTCATTGATCAAATTACCTGTATCATCCTTAAAATAATTAATTTTGTTACGCCTCCTCCTATTAGTGGCACAGATATGGTAATACTTGGTGTTAGTGTCACCCTCGTTAAGCCACATTATCCTAGATCGAATTTTCCAGTAGTCTTCTTCAATTACAAGAAGATTGTTGTATTCATTTTTTAATTCTTTTTCCAGAGTTTGAAGGAAAATACTAGTTGTGTAGTGGCTAGAGTTTTGGGTTCCATTTAGGCGAGCCAGTAGGTTACGCTTTTTTCCCATAAGATCTCCAAATGTTTTTGTTTTCCATCTCTTAATACAATCCACAAAATTATGATAATTACTAAGGTAATTAGGTTCACACCATATTTTGGTCACTAGGGGTTGGAATTCCGGATGTTTACACCAATATGTTTCAAGCCTAAAGGGTTGTTTATGAATTAATCTAGTTTTTGGAATAAGTTCTACTAAAATAGGATTGTGGTCCGAATGGGTCTTAGGTAGGTGAATTATGGAACTATTGGGAAATAATTCAATCCATTTGTCATTACCAAATACTTTGTCTAACCTTTCCATAATTAGACCTTTTCTCTTATGTCTATGATTCGACCAAGTGAACTTACAACCCTTAAAGCCAAGGTCGACTAGATTACAGTTGCTAACTTTAGACCAAAGAAAATTTGCCCTAGAATTTTTGATAGGTCTACCACCAAACTTGTCACTAGTAGAAAAAACATCATTGAAATCCCCTCCCACCATCCAGGGACCTATATGGTTTCTACTAATATATTCTAAGTTTTCCCACATAGCATTCCTGTTTTGAATCTAGTACTAGCATAAATGGTACTAAATAGCCAAAGTTTACGTATAGGGAGTACCTCAATAGTTGCATGTATTTCCTGATTCCTACGAACAAAATTCTGGACAGTGACCACCTCATGGTTGTACAGAATTACAATCCCCCCTGCTTGGCCATCCGATGGAACTTCTATCATTTCTGTAAATCCAAACTCATTGAGCAGTTCCACATGATTTCCCATTCTAGTTTCCAGAAGAGCTACCATGCACGGTCTGTGAGTGTCAACCATTTCCCTAAAGTTTCGCCTAAAGTTTTCATTATTACCCCCTCTTATATTCCAGATGATAATGTTTGTGGGACGATTCATAGAAACATTAAGGTTTTGGTTTGGTGGTTCCCCGCTTTCCCTCACGTTCCCCACTATGGGGTTCCTTCTTAGGGCTGGCACAAGTATCATGGCCCTGTTCCCCACAGTAGGGTCCTGTGGTGGCCTGATGTCCATCGAGCATTTGTATAATGCTAGAGGGCAGTTGAGTACGTGCCTCTTCTCCTGCATCTCCGAAAAGAGAAATACCTTTACCCCGTCTAGATTTGAGAACTCTAGGATTTGTTCTAAGATTATATTGAGTGGCTCCCCTTCCTCCATTTCTGCCTCTACTGGACCTTGATTTTGGGCTTGTTGGTGAGGTGGTGAGGGTGGTTGTTGGGGTGGCTGAGGGAAATACTGTTCTTGGGCTGGTGGTGGATTTTCCCAGGGCATGAAAATGGGATTGAGATGGGTTAGTGTTTCTGGAGGAAAGAAAGGCATGTCCACTAGGGCATTCTGTGGGTATATGGGGTTGAAATGGGGAGGTAAGTTCCACTGGTTTCTCATTGCATGTATCAGTTGAGGGTTCGTTTAGGGAGCTAGGGGTTGTAGTATGTTATTTAGCCATATTTGATTGAGATAGTTGTTCATGGCTAGTCTCATGCCCTCCGTTACTAGTTGGGCTAAGTATTGCGTGTTGTGAAGAATGACCACAGACTCCTGGCCGTTGATTTGCAGATTGAAGGACACTGCATGTCCCATTAGACCCATTTCCATCCATGAAACTGGTTGGTAATCTTGTGCTTGTGGTGGTTGGACATATATTACCTGAGGGTTGCCTACTTGTGGTGGGAATGGTGGTAGATTTTCCATGGCTATGGCTCTGTGTTGCCTTAGAATTTGAATCAGCCTGGGTCGTCTCCTTATAGTGGGAGGGATTCTGGGCATTTTGAGAAGATGATGGGATATCAAAGGTTGCTAGCTTGGGCGTGCGGGGAGGGCTAGAGAAGGATTGAGTGGGATTGGGTAGTAGGCTAATGATTTGTTGTTCTTTTTGCATGTCCTTTGGTTGCCCAATACTGTGGTTTATAGGGGTTTCTTCCACCGGAGTAGTATTCATAGAATGGGTAATTTGATTGGCCAAGTGTGAGGCTTGGCTATTATCCTTTGCCATTTGGCATGCATGCTCAGGTAGATGGAGATTATGGGATCCTAAGGCAACGATTTTGTCTAAATTTTCAGTTAAGGTAGTATAATTACCAAAAGGGTTGTGTTTATTGGTAACCGGATTGGCGGGGGCAGTAATAGTAAGGAGGGTAGTAGGGTCATTTCCTCTTAATTCTTGCATGGGAGGATTATCCATTTTAGTTAGATGAGACACGTTAAAATCCAACATGGCACTATCTCCGTTAATGTTGGACATATGTGCATTTGCATGTATGTTTTGTTTAGCATTAAGATTTTTTTAATAATATTTTTTTCATAGGTGGTTTCTTCCAAAACCATGGGCTCATTTTCAAGAATATTAAAAATATTTTAAACTGGGAGAGGAGTGGAGGTTTTGACAGTGGTTGCCGGATTCCTTAACTTGGTGTTATCCGTATTAGAATTCCCATATTTTTGTTCTGTAGAACTATGGGGATCTTTAGGGTCCTTATATTTGTATTGTAAGTATTTGGTATCAAGATACTTACCTGTACTAGCATTAAACATTTTTACTGGGATACCTGGACCTTTGGGGTTATGGATTGGCCTGGTGGCTTGTTGTTGCGAGCTTCTTTGTGCTGGCCTTTTCCCCTTGTTGAAAGAGACTGTTGTCCACTCCTCCTCCTTGTTTTGGTTCATAGTTATATCAGTAGCTTGTGTTTCAGTGCTCTCCTTGTTGGTTGTGACATCTATTTTGACGAACGAGCATTGGTTTTTTGTGTGACCCAACCTTCCACAGACGGTGCATAGTAGGTTCTCACCCTCATAGTGGATTTGTTGTTTATGTTGGCCTACGTATAGGAATTGCTGGAGTGGTATTTCCAGAGGTAGTTCCACACATAACCTTGCATATCTTCCCCTTAGTGTAGTTGAGGTACAAATCTACCTATTGCATTGCCAATCCTTCGTAATATTTCTCCATCATAGAATTCCGTAGGCAATTGTGGTAGTCTAATCCAGACGGCCGTTGTTGTCAACTTTTCTTTGGAGGCTACAAAGTTTGGTTTCCACCTAGTGATGGAAAGGAAGTGACTATTAATAAACCACGGGCCATGTTGGATGGCCTTCTCCATGTTGTCCTTTATTTTGAATTTGATTATATAATAATCTTCCCCCAAGTCAATCATTTGGAGATCCTCCGATGGTCTCCAAAGCTCTTGGATTTTCTTTTGCAGGTAGTGGTGCATCATACGTTTGCCTACTAATTTGACAATGATTGCATTCTTCCAAGGTTCATAATCCTTTGTCTATCCTCCTCCGTTAAGGCAATAGCTTTTATACCTTTTGTAGAGTATGGTTTCAGATTGACATTCCTCTCTTCCCTTGGGAGACATCAGTTAGTTCTATGTCCTTGGGGAATAGATTTGCATCAAAGTTGGTAGGATTGGAGGTTATCAGCATGTCCTTGAAGGATGGTTTTGTATCCAAACTGAGTTGTTTGGAAGAATCCTGTTCGATATCCGGTGGTTTGGGTGGTTTTTGGCTTGGAGATTCATTGTTTTTGGATGTCATTGGTGAACAGGATAGAGAGCTAGAAAAAAAAAATATACTGAAAAAGTTTACTGCACTGATGGTTACTACCACTAACAGTACCACTATGCCGGTAATGCAACCTTAAGGATATGTATGTTGAATGAGAATACAAAAGAAAAGGTCAAACTTTGGTAATTTTCATAGAAGGATCAGTATAACTCAATATACTAAATGTACTTTATTTTCGTATTTGTTCTCAAAAACATTAAAATTTTCCAAATGAGCGTTCTGTATTTCCATCCTGTGTGGTCATGTTATCTCTCTTATTTGTTTCTTTTTCTTTCAACTAACTGAGGTAATTACAATTATAGGATAAAATGGATTATGAAGTAGTAATTTTTATTATGTTCATGCACATAAATACGAATCATCAAAGATGGGGATGAGTGCTTACTAGAAACGTTACTAGAATTCCGGAAAAAAGCGATCAAACTTTAGCGACCAAAGTTGGTTTGTCAAGGAAAGCGACCAAAGTTGGTTGCTAAATTGGTGAAAATAATAAAATAATTATTTGATATACATTAGCGACCAAGGTTGGTCGCTACTTGGTCGCTAATTTCGTCAAAATATTGACCGGACTGGTCAAACTTGCTTGGTCAAAGGTATACTGAGATTAGCGACCAACGTTGGTCGCTACTGGGGGACCCACTTATAAAATTTTAATAATTATAATATTATTTAAAAAAAATTATAAAATATAAATAAATATAATTTAAAATTAGCGACCAAAGTTGGTCGCTAATTAAGGGGTAACCAGATAGCGACCAACTTTGGTCGCCAAAATGGGACCCAGTTATAAAATTTTAATAATTATATTTTTATTTTAAAAAAAATTATAAAATATAAATAAATATAATTCAAATTTAGCGACCAAAGCTGGTCGCTTATTAAAATAGAGACCAACTTTGGTCGCTAATCTGGGACCCAGTTCTAACGTTTAATAATTATATTATTATTTTAAATATTATATAAAATATAAATGTCACGACCCGGATTTCCCACCCTCGGGGGTCGTGATGGCGCCAACTCGTAGAAGCTAGGCAAGCCACAAATCATAAACTCCTAACTCTTTCATTTTAAATTCTTTTTACCAATTATATCAATAAGCGTTAAATATTAGGATAACAGCGGAAATATGATATTAAAGCGGAAGACTTAAATTAAATAAACTGAACAATAATGCGAAAATCATCATATGCCTCTACCCAAGAACTGGTGTCACAACATCCACGGACTGCTAAGAGTACTAAATACAACAGTTTGAAGGAAAAATAACACTGTTTGTCTCGAAACATGAGATAACAGAATGAAATGTANGACTATTAATAAACCACGGGCCATGTTGGATGGCCTTCTCCATGTTGTCCTTTCTTTTGAATTTGATTATATAATAATCTTCCCCCAAGTCAATCATTTGGAGATCCTCCGATGGTCTCCAAAGCTCTTGGATTTTCTTTTGCAGGTAGTGGTGCATCATACGTTTGCCTACTAATTTGACAATGATTGCATTCTTCCAAGGTTCATAAATCCTTTGTCTATCCTCCTCCGTTAAGGCAATAGCTTTTATACCTTTTGTAGAGTATGGTTTCAGATTGACATCCCTCTCTTCCCCTTGGGAGACATCAGTTAGTTCTATGTCCTTGGGGAATAGATTTGCATCAAAGTTGGTAGGATTGGAGGTTATCAGCATGTCCTTGAAGGATGGTTTTGTATCCAAACTGAGTTGTTTGGAAGAATCCTGTTCGATATCCGGTGGTTTGGGTGGTTTTTGGCTTGGAGATTCATTGTTTTTGGATGTCATTGGTGAACAGGAGAGAGAGCTGCTTGAGTTATGTCTCTATAACGTTTTAGATAACACGACTGAAATTATTAGATTTTATCACATAAAAGCTTGCTTTTCTTTTAATATAGAAAGTTTTACTTCATACTTAGAAGAGAAGTGAAAAAAAGTTTGAGTTAATCATTCAATCCAACTAAAATAAAGATTGCAAGTTATAACTACAAGTACAAAATATGAATCATGCACAGTTATGGGTCAATCATTATACATGGTATTTCATACTGTCTTAATGATAAAATTTCATTAACTACCATGCATATGCAATTGGATATTTAATATTTTTGGTAAGATATTTCGTGCATCGCACGAACATAGAGCCCATATATTAGTATACAATGAATATGCTATAACAAATTTCATATATACACTACAGTCAAACCTCTTTATAGCATCCTCATTTATTCCGAATATTTTTGAATGTTATAGCGAAGTGCTGTTATATAGAACATATTGTCACGATCCAAAATCCGCTAGTCGTGATGACACCTAATCCAACCCGCTAGGTAAGCCAATTAATAACTATCCAATTTCAATAATAGTAATAAGACAATCAAACAAAAGAATTATCTGAATCTTAAACCTTTCCCAACTCCCAAGGACTGCTAGTACAAATCATGAGTTTCTAATAATAGAATTTACAAAGCCGATATGAATTAAATACATCTTCTATTTGAAAAGTACATAAATAGAGTTTTAAAATCTAAGGCTACCATGAACAAGAGGCAGCTACAACAGGGACACAGGTACAACTTCCAATCCAGCTCCCATTGAACACATCAACATCGGCATCCGAAATCTGCATGCAATGTGCAGGAAGTGTAGTATGAGTACAACCGATTCCCATGTACTCAATAAGTAACAAACCTAACCTTAGGTTAAAAATAGTGACGAGCTAGAACGTGGTCGGGTCCAACACCAATAGCCAACAACAATTCATAACAATGTAGAGCATATAAATAAGGAAGTAACTCAGAGATTAAATGATCAGCTTTTTCATAATTTTCTGAAAATAGTTCCGCTTTTCAAGGATAACAGTGAAAATCCAAATCCTTTACCGAAATCGTCGAAAAATATGAGATAGTTGAAAACTATAATTTTTCCAAAAATCATTTTCACAATAAATAAAATGTTTCATTTTTTTCCAGTTAGCAAGTGTGAAATGCCTCTCTATGCCCACATATCAATGTGTGTAAAAAGTCATGAATGACGTGATACCATACAACAAGAGGAAAAAAAATGCATCTCTAAGCATGTATGTCATGTGTGCATGCCAATGCCATGTATCTCAGAGATGAATCATGTACCCACACTCTAAAAGTACTCAATCTCACTGTCTCACACTTTCCACTCCTCAAGCTCAACCACTCGGTACTGTATATGGCCCATACGGCCCAGGGATGATCCATACCGGAATATATACATCACTGACCATCACTCACTCAGTACCGAGGAAGGCCAATCCGGCCCCACGGAGAAGATCCATCTCCAGGTATATAAATGCTTCGGACAAGATCCATGTCCAGGGAGATCCATCCCTCAATATAATCAACCGCGCTCAACTGGAGGTGTGTACAGACTTTGGAGGGGCTCCTACAGCCCAAGTGCTATCATAAGCCAGATCAAGGCATAAATCAATATAACATGCTGTAGCGTGCAGCCCGATCCCATAACTGTCACTTATAATCAGGCTCTCAGCCTCACTCCAGTCATCTATCTCTCCAGTCTCACTCACGGGCTCACAATGTCATGAAACTAGCCCGACAATAATGATATGATGTATCAGTAAACAACAACTGAGACTAAGATTTGATATGAATGCATGAATATGACTGAGTACGAGTATCAGTGAAATTAGTGAGAAGACAGTGAGAAACGGCCACTATGGGTCCTAACAATATCAGCATAAAGCCTAAACATGATATCTAGAATGATTGACAAGTCAGTTACTTTATCACATGATGAAAACACAGATATCAACAAAATATGGACACTATACAGTGCCATAGAAACAACGGAGTCACAATTCACAGGGTGCACGCCCACACGCCCATCACCTAGCATGTGCGTAACCTCATCATCAATCACATAGCACGTAATTCGGGGTTTCATACGCTCAACACTAAGTTTAGAAGAGTTACTTACCTCGAACAAGCCAATTCCAATACCAAGCAAGCCAAGCGATGCTCCAAAAATGCCATCCCGCGCGTTCCGACTTTCGAACGTCTCGAAACTAACCAAAAACAACTCAAATACATCAAATAATGATAAAGTAACCAATCCCAATCAAAAAAGGTCGAATCTTTAATCAAAAGCACAAAATCCGCCAAAAAGCCCAACCCGGGCCCGCACCTCGGAACCCGACAAAAATTATAAAATCCGTCAACCCATTCAATTGCGAGTCCAACCATACCAGTTCACTCAAATCCGACTCCGAATCGATGTTCAAAACTCAAAAATTCACTTTATGAAATTTTTGACAAAACCCCCAAATTTCACTTTGAAATCATCAATCAAATGCCAAAAATGAAGATGGATTCATGGAATATAACCAAAATCGAGTAGAGAACACTTACCCCAATCCATATGGTTAAAATCACCCAAATCCGAGTTCCCCAACTCAAAATATGACCAAATGAACAAACCCTTATTTTATATATTTTTTGCCAGGTATTCTGCCTCGTTTTTCATGCCTAATAATCCCGAAACTCGCTTTTAATGCCTCCAATGGATTCCTTGTGAAATTTTAGTCAAGTTAGGCTTTCAAATCACTCCATTTGACCTTATAATGAAGGAGATATGTTGGTTTCAGTATTTGCAAATAGTGCAGATTTTTTTAAAATACGAATCCACTGGCAATTTCGTAATTAATCTGAAAAAAAACCTAACAACTCAATTCTTAGTAAAATGACCATAAATTCTTCATACGATGACGATTATTTTTGCTATGGCTCTGTAGTTACGATATGGATCTAATGCTTCAGTCAAAACAGAAATCGGGGCTCATTTGTTTAATGTGGTACCATTTATGCTTGAAGAAACGACGTCGAAACATAAAAAAACGAGCGCAACGCAGCCCAAACCTATCCGAAACTCACCCGAGCCCCTCGGGACCCCATAAGAACATACCAACAAGTCCCATAGCATAACACGGACTACTCGAGGCCTCAAATCACGCATAACAACATCGAAACGACGAAACGCACCTCAAATCAAACTTAATGAACTTTCGAACTTTCGACTTCCAAAAACTCGCGCCGAAACATATCAAATCAACTCGGAATGAACTCAAAGTTTGCACACAAGTCCAAATACATCATACGGAGCTACTTGTGCCCCCAAACTACTGAGCAAAGTGCAAATGCTCAAAACAACCTGTAACGACCCGGTCGGTCGTTTTAAGAATTAACGCCCCGATCCCCTATTAACTGCATTCCCCGTGTTTGATTCTGCTATTGTGAGTTGTCGAGAGAATTTATTTGGAGTTCCGGAGAGTTTTGGAACACTTAGTCCCTAAATGAGAGTTTAAGTTTTAGAATTTGGACCGTAGTCGGAACACTGTGAAGATGGCCTCGGAGTGGAATTTCCGTTGGTTCCGTTAGCTCCGTTGGGTGATTTCGGGTTTAGGAGTGTGTTCGGATAGTGTTTTGGAGGCCGGAACTTATTTAGGCTTGAAATGCCGAAAGTTGAATTTTTGAGGTTTCCGGTTCGATAGTGAGATTTTGATCTAAGAGTCGGAATAAAATTCTGGAAGTTGGAGTAGCTCCGTAGTGTTGAATGTGATGTGTGTGCAAAATTTCAGGTCATTCGGACAAGGTTTGATAGACTTTTTGTCGAAAATGTAAATTGAGAGTTTTGAAGTTCTAGGCTTGAATCCATGGTTAATTTGATGCTTCGATGTTGTTTTAGGTGTTTTAAGGATTGGTATAAGTTTGGATAGAGGTATATGAATTTTTCGTGCCTTTGGTTGAGGTCCCGGGGGCCTCGGGATGATTTCGGATGGTTGACGGAGAGTTAGGCAATTGGAGTTGGCAGCTGAAGCTGTGTTTCCTGTCATAACCGCACCTGCGGTGCGGCTGGGTGATCGAAAATGCGGAGTCGCAGATGCGGCCAAGCGATCGCAGATGCGGACCCATCCCGTTAAGTGAATTTCGCACCTGCGATGCCTTTTCCGCAGGTGCGGGACCGCAGATGCGGTAATCGCTGGGCAGAAATATGAGATTTCGAGGGTTGAGTTCATAACTTGGAAAAATCAATTTGGAGCTCGGGGTAAGGCGATTCTGTGGGGTTTTTGAAGAGAAGATCATTGGGTAACAATTTCTTATCCCTTTCTAGTTGTATTCCATTAATCTATTGTTAGTTTTATCACTTAATTTCGGATTTGGGATGAAAATTGGGGAAAAATTTGGAGAAAGTTCTTAGGCCTAAATTTTGAGTTTTGATTGGGAATTTGACATTGGATTTGGATAATTTTGGTATGGTTAGACTCATGAGAGTATGAGGATTTTGAAAATGTAAATTTTACCCGATTCCGAGATGTGGGTCCGGAGGGCATTTTGGTCATTTCACCTAATTTTGCGTATTAGTTTAGAATTTATTCGTAGAATTAGTTACTTGAAGTGTTATTTACAATATGCAATTGAATTGAATAGATTTGGGCCATTTGGAGTCGAATACTCGTGGCAAGAACGTGGTTTCGGGTTGATTTTGAGCCGGTTCAAGGTAAGTGGCTTGTCTATCCTTGTGTGGGGGAAGCTCCCCTTAGGATTCGGTATTATTGACGTTTGAAATTCCTTTTACGTGAGGTGACGAGTGCGTACTTGTGCTAATTGTTGAAAAACCCGATTTTCATTAAGTACTTAGAATTGTATTTCTTTTCCTGTTTATACTACTTGCAATTTAAGCCTGTTGTTAGCTTAGGGAAGCATGCCTAATTGACTTAATTGTTTATTTGCTCCACTACCTTATTTGAATTATGTGTAACATGCTAGGTTAGAAATACCTGTTTTACTTTGGTATGGAAGTTGAATTGAATTGTGTATTCTTCGTGTTGTTGCTATGCGTTTACTTTGGGACTACGGGACGGTATCCCGGGAGATCCCCCTGCATGTTTACTTTGGGACTACAGATTTGTATTTTGGGAGATCCCCCTGCACTTTTACATTGGAACTACGGGATTGCACCCGGTAGATTCCCCCAGTACTGAGTATTTACATTTGGGACTACGGATTGGGATTCTGGCAGATTCCCCCGCACTATGAGTTGGACTACGGGACGATATCCCGGGAGATCCACTGTATATTTATATTTGGGACTACAGGACGGTATCCTGGGAGATCCCCGGTTGTTATCTCTGTGTGAGCTGTATTCTTTTCTGTGATTATTTGCCTCTGTTATAGCTGTTGTTGTTCCTCCTATCCTGTGATACTTCTTACTGTTGCACTAAACTATACTGCCTTATTCTATACTGTTATACCTTGTATTTCATTTAACCTCAGTAGGGCCCTGACTTCCTCGTCACTACCCGACCGAGATTAGGCTTGGCACTTACTAAGTACCGTTGTGGTGTACTCATGCCCTTCATGCGCATGCTTTTTATGTGCAGATCTAGGTACTTCGACTCAGCCCTACCATCCTTGAGGCGGAGTGATCCATCAGAGACTTCGAAGTATGTCTTCCGCGTCCGCAGACCGAGGAGTCCCTTTCCATTCTCGCTCATAGTATTAGGCCTTCTGTATTTACTTTTGTTTAGACACTCTGGAGTTAGAACACTGTAGTTATTCCATAGCTTGTGATTTCATGAGATTTCGGGTTTTGGAAAATGTAGTTCATTTTAAGGGTTTGATTTGTATTATTTCTATAGTTTGGATAGTTTATTTCTGTTATTTCTCTCTTTCCGCAATTGTTAGGCTTACCTAGTCGTAGAGACTAGGTGCCGTCACGATAGTTCACGGAGGGCGAACTGGGGTCGTGACACGACCGGTCGGGTCGTTACATTCTCCCCCACTAATACATACGTTCGTCCTCGAACGTGCTCAGAGTTGTTCTCAAAGACATCAACCACGGTGTAACCTTACCATGCACATACCTGGGGGTGATCCCACGCCACCCTATCCCATATAGGTCCGATAATACAACATAACTGAAATTTTTCTTAATTCAACCTAGCCCATAAGCCTTAGAATCCAATTCTCACATCCGGAATTTACTACAAGACCCGAACTTCGCATCACACATTGTATAAGTCTGAACAAGCTGTATCAAGCCATAACCATGACCCAAGACGTAATCACCCGACATACCACACGACTCGCATACTCGTAGCAAAATTTCCGATCATAGTAGCTGCTCAAAATAACCCAATACCGGTAATAAACCTCATGTCAAACAAAACCTCGTTCTAAAGCCTTTGTGTACAACAGATGATGAAAGAAACACGCAGAAACTCATAACCATTCATTAGATCAACAAGTCACGGAGCTCCCTCTCCTTCGACAAGAACTATAGCCAATTTCTAAGCCGATCAGCGACATTATCCTTTCAAATATACCGCAATCAAATCCGATAGCACCCATTCTAGCCCCGACGACCTCATCTTATCAAATACAAGCTACTCTACCGACATGCCACACCAATACTACCCAGAGCCACAAACAGTGTAATCCGTCTCGCTCGAATTCCGCTAGAAGACTCAAACAGAACTGCACCATGTGTGCATCTAGCCAAAGAATCACAACCCCTCATAGCATATAAGGGTAACTCATAGAACATATCAAAACACGAATAAGCTCAACACTAACTGAATGGCACATCCCTCACAATGGCAGTACGAAGCCCACTAATCCGACTCGGTGTAGAGTACACATCCTCATTAGGCCTAACAATGGGCCCCTAAATCAACCCTAGTTATCCACAAATAGACAATTAACCTTATGAAGGTCCACAATGACCTAATCATAACACATACTATCATCTCGCTAGCTTTGGTCACATCTTCACAGTCCACCACCACGAAACAATCTACTTCTGAGAATTCCTGGTCTCCAAATCCATAGAGCACACGAATCACCATATCTGATCCTAACTCCACCACCTAAATGTCTAACAGATCTCTCATCCACGATCACCCATGAGGAATACTTCTCTAATTCTTTCGTGCCACATAGCAATATCTGAAAATCAGCAGTCGATAAACTAGGCGAGCACCGCAATATAATTGAAGCATTCGCAAGAAAACACAATGCGCCTTCTGAGATGCGCACCCTTCTCAAGCAATAACAAGTAGTTATAGCCTTCATCTAAACATCAGAAACCGTCCATGCTATCTAAGAATTCATGACCTTCCATTCAAAACTGAACCGTGACCTTACACATGCAAATCCCCATCCCACACAACACACCGCATCTATCATGACATCAGATGAAAAGTACAAGAATCTCATAATCAACTCTGAGTCACAAGCAGAATGCACATCCGATCAGTCAGAAACGTTATATTTGATCCCATCTAGTAGGAAATCACAATACTCAACATGCTCCTCTCTCCAGTAGGAAATATCCACCTCGAACCGTGATAGAAATCATCGAGCTCTTTGGAAATCCATTTGCACATAGCCAAGCTATCAAAACTGGATATCTCTAAATCATTCAAGCCACGCAGGTCGCCAACCCAAGATTATTGCCACAAAGCACCTGTAGAAACCCACCACATCATAAGCACCCAAAGAACCGATTATATCCATTACTGTGCTGATCCAACCTACTATCAAGCTGTCATGATTCTCCGAGTCCTTCCCAAATTGCATTTCAAATTGATACTTCTCCTTGCTAGAACACTACGTTCCTTAACCAAACGTGCCCCATGAACTCTAGCATGGAACCACACCGGCCTAAGGCTCATAAGCCGCTGAATTCCCTAGTAAGCACCCTAAAAATACCATATTCGAGATACCCACTCTGAAGAGACCTTCTGGGAATTTAAAGTTCTTCATCTTACCTTCCTGATACTGAATGTAGAATCAATAATGATATAGAAATACTGCGAGTCTCGACACCATCCAATGAAGAATCCCCGACCCTAGCCATATACAAATCCCGAAAAGTTTCAATTGCTACATTTAAATCTTGAATCCATTAGGACCATTCTCAAGAGTCTTCCACTCTGCTTAAATCTCAACTAAATTGCCCAAACGGACTGAATGACCCGTGCCCCATTAGCACACCAACACCCCTGAGAAGTAATTTATACCTCTAAGCAACCGAGCGAAGCCCCACTCCATGCACACTTCATCCTTTACGCATAACAACTCAATTATTCCACGTTTCCAATATCCTCATAAAGCATAACACAACCCGTATCCAGAAATTCCTTTACTCAATCTCACCCTTTGCAGAACATAACTTATTCACAAGTATACCTCAAACCGAAACCAATACAACACATAACCGTGCAATCAACCCGCCGATAGCGGACTCCCCCACTTGGCTCAAAGCCAAGGAATAAAGCATTCTATAACTTATAATACCCATACTCCGTTGCTGCCCAAAATCCCGCACTGAAATTCAACTAAATCCTTCATAAGCTTATGTAACACAAATCATCTAATATCTCAAATCATCTGCAAATCTCGCATTCACCCTTGTAACAGTCAAGCCAACTCTCATAAACGATCCAAACTCAAATTACAACACATATAATTCACTGGTAAAAGAGAACTCGCTACAAAACAACATAGGGATTACACAAACCTCAGGACACCCCGCAGGAGATAACCTACCTCCTTAGCCTTAAACTGACATCTTTCTATACCCTTCCACAATCATAACTATTACACAACCACTTAATCTTCCCGAGTCTGAACTCATATCACGACATGAAAATCTACTTCACTCCTCAACTAAACAATATGAAGAGGATCCTTCAACACACCCATAACTCGAGACTATACGTTAAATAAAAATGGAAATCAAGCACCAAATAGTTCTTTCTACACCTCCAGCAAACCTTTCCCGTCACATTCAAATCATATGAACACATGTCACAGTCACATCATACTCATCACGTAGCCATCCAGCCACAAATTCCACTAATAGGGACACTACCGGACATATAAATCCAAGAGTGCGTGCCCATATAAATCAACATGTGAAAGATGTAAATTATAACTTAGACGAAATTTCTTCATTTTTCAAACTTTCTCAAAACCTAAACTCTCTTGGGCGATTTTCCAAAGACAAGTTCTTCTCCAAATCATTAGCAAGTCATTTCTAACTCATTTTCTTCAATCTATAACATCTTTTTACATGGTTTCAACTCAAAATCAAGGGTTTTTCATGGGAAATTGGGTGATTTTAGGTAGAACTTAGGATTTTCAAATTTTGGGGATATGGATCCGATTTCAAAATAAATTATATATTTGAGTTCGTGGGTGAATGGGTAATCGGGTTTTGGTTCGAACCTCGGGTTTTGACCAAACAGGCCCGGGGTCGATTTTTGACTTTTTGGGGAAAATGATAGAAACACCTATAATTTAGCATTGGGATTGAATTCTTTAGCATTTATTGATGTTTTTAAATTAATTTGGGTTAGATACAATTAAATTGGAGGCGAATTCTCAAGGAAAAGCGGTGTTTGAGGCTTGAGTTGGCCGTGGAAGTTCGAGGTAAGTGTTTGGTCTAACCTTAGCTTGAGGGAATATGTGTTGTGCCTTATTTTCTATGTGTTAGTGTAGTGTACGATGTATAGGTATGGTGACGGGTATCTATACGTTGGTGTCAAGCATGTCTGTGGGTCTTAAATTGTGATCGTTGTGTTTCTTAATAAGTACTATGTATGCCTAAATTGTTGATTATCCATGTTGAGTAAGATTTATGATTTTCTTCTTGGTATTTGGTTATTGTTGAGCATTGACTCTAGTTGAGGTGCAATTGTGAAGTTGATTATTGGTACAAGTTTGGTTATAGCTGATTCCCTTGCCGGGACGTATTTAATTCTTATTGTTGATTCCTTTGCCTGGACATATTTATACTTATTGTTGATTCCCTTGCCGGGATATTGTTGTCGCTATTATTTGGGTGAGGAAAGAGTGATAAATCACGAAGGGTGATGCCGTGCACATTCATACTTATGCATATGGTCAGGAAAGAGCGATAAAGCACGAAGGGTGACGCCGTGTATATTTACATTGATATTGATGCATATGGTGAGGAAGAGTGATAAAGCACGAAGGGTGATGCCGTGCACATTTCTAATATTTACATGGTGAGGAAAAGAGATAAAGCACGAAGGGTGATGCCATGCACATTTTCATTATTTGATTGCATTGGTGAGGATTGAGAGTAAAAGCACGAAGGGTGATGCCGTGCACTTATTGCCTGTTTGTTATGATTTCTTGCTGTTTTCGGTTCAATTGCCTTAATTGTCTTATTCCACTATCACTGTCATTCTTTATGTTGGTATTTCCCCCATAGCATGTTACCCCTCCCCTGTTACTTTTGAATTACTTCTGTTACTGTTATTCTGCTAGATACTATGTAACTGCAGGTTAATTATTGTTGTGTCCTAGCCTCGTCACTACTTCGCCGAGTTTAGGCTCGACACTTACCAACACATGGGGTGGGTTGTGCTGATACTACACTCTGCACTCTAATGTGCAGATTCCGGTATTGGAGTATATGGACCTTAGCTAGGGGTTGCTGCCTTCAGTCCATCGGAGACCCGAGGTAGTCCTGCAGGCATCCGCAAGCCTTGGCGTCCCCTTCCTATCTAGTTTCTTTCTGTTCTTTCTATTTCAGAGACAGACATGTACTTTCTTGTTCAGACCCTATTTGTAGTATTCTTAGATAGTCCGTGAGATTGTGACACCAGTTCTGGGTGGTTTATGTTTATGGATACGTATTGATATTAGTTTAATTGTTAAATTTCGTTCTTCCATATTATTATTTCCGCTGTTTATAATTTGGTTAACTTGAAATTGTTGAGGGATTAAAAATGAAAAGGGTAAATTAATCGGAATTGTTGGCTTGCCTAGCTTTCACTAGTAGGCGTCATCACGACTCCTGAGGGTGGGAAATCCGGGTCGTGACAAACAGGTAACAACATATTGAAATAGAATAAAAGTAAACTCAGATACATATGATAATAAGTCTAAATCATATGCCTTTTACATAACCTCCTAAGATTTGGTGTCACAGAGTACATGAGCCACTAGTATATTACATGTACGGTTTGAAAAGAAAAGCAATACTGGCTGATAAAAGAAAATAACAATAGAGATAGGAAGGGGACTCTGGCATCTGCAAACGCCAAGCAGCACTACCTTAAGTCTCCTGAAAAAGGTCTGAGCAATCACCTCTGAACGCTGATGGGACCAATATCGGGATCTGCACAAGAAGTACAGAAGTGTAGTATGAGTACAATCGACCTCAAGTAATTAGTAAGTATCGAGTCTAACCTCGACGAGGTAGTGACGAGGCTCTGACAAGACACTCACTGTGAACCTGTACGAGTAATAAGTAGAAAAGCAATAATAATATAGAGAAACAAGTAACTACATAATGAACAAGATAAGAAAATAGATCTCAGAGGACCCAAAGTATTATCACATCACATCCTCATAACATAACACGGTGGAGGAGCATAACAACCAAAAATAACTACAAACATCCTTTTCATTGTGGTACGCAACCTGATCCCAATATCAATACCAACAAGTGTCCATACCATTGCGGTGCGCAATCCGATCCCAATATCAATAACAATATCATTGCAGAGCGAACCCGATCCCAATATATCAGATCATTTGAAATACTCAGTAATAATCAACACGGCAAACCTCACAATATAATATTAAAGGGAACTAGAATGCATAAATCACCAAGGAAGTACAAGCACGAACAAGGAAGGTCAAACAATGCAACATCCAAGAGCTAGCCTCACGACATATACCAACAAGACTTAGACAAATGTAACACGAGAATAATGTAAGGCCATACAATACAACATTACACAATAGAGTAAAAAAAGGAGCAAATAAAGACAATAAGAAAAATAAGGACATGAAGCAGGTAAATGCATTTATCTAATAACAGAAAAGGGCATATAGCAAGTAAAGACATATATTGAATTAAAGCATAAAGCATATAGAAGCAGGTAATAATTGAAGGTAGTTAATAAGTGAAGGCATATATATATCAGAAAAATATGTACTCCCTCCGTTCCAATTTATGTGAATCTATTTAATTGGGCACAAAGTTTAAGAAAGAAATAAAAACTTTTAAAATTTGTGGTCTTAAACAAGTCATAACATTTGTGTGACTATAATTCTTTTGAAACTCATGATGTTAAACATGGTAGAGTATTTGTGTGGCTATAAACGCTTCTCACTGAGGCTAGAGTTAGAAGTTTAAGTTAAATTATTTCTAAATTTAGAAATGGGTAATTTTTTTTGGAACAAAACCAAAAAAAAAATAGGTTCACATACATTGGAACAAATGGAGTATCAGATAAGGGAACATAATAAAAGAAAGCACGAAATAAGTAAAAGACATGGAACAATTTAAGGTATTAAGTAAGCTAGAATACCCTGCATGTTTATACCCATGACAATGCATATGCACTCGTTACCTTCCGTATACGCCTCCCCCATATATAAATTACGTAGAAAATAGATCATTCATATCCTAATTCTCTCAAATAAAGGTTAACCACGATACTTGCCACATTCCAGAATAAGATCAACAATCCAACATGACTTTTCCTTTAGAAAAAACCTCAAAACCATCCAAATCTAGTCCAATATTACTCAAATAAGTCAAAAACAAACTTTAGTAACTACCGTAGTATAAAAAAGGTTCGATCTTTAACATACCTGAAAAAGTCAACACGAGCCCACATGATCGAAATCCAAAATTAAGACCAAATTCCGATTATCCTGTAATGATCTGACCGGTCGTTTTGCGTAATTGCGCCCCATTTCCCCTTTTGATGTTTCACACATGTATGTTTATGGTTTATGACTTACAGGGTTGATTAGTTTTGTTCCAGAAAGATTCCTGGTTGATTTGGACCCTTTGATTCTTGACTTAGAAGCTTAAGTTAGAAATATTGACCAAACATTGACTTTTGTGAAAACGACCCCGGAATGGTGTTTTGATGGATTTGATATAGCTTCATATCATGATTTTGGACTTGGGCGTATGCCCAAAACTGAATTCGAAAGTCCGTAGGTTGATTTGTGTTATTTTGCCGAAATTTGGCAATTTAAAGTTGAAAAGTTTGACCGTAGGTTGAATCTTAGCTATCGAGCTTGGATTTTGATTTGGGAATTAGAATAGGTCTGTTATGTTATTTAGAACTTGTCTGCAAAATTTGGTATCATTTGGAGTTGAATTGATAGGATTTGGACGCTTAGTTGCAATTCTAGTAGTTCTTGAACTTTACTTTGAAATTCATGCATTTTAGTGTTCGATTCGTAGTTCTGGATGTTATTGTTGTGTTTTGATCGTACGAGCGAGTTTGTAGTTGGAGCCCCGGGGGCTTGGATGAGTTTCAGACATGTTTCAGAATGAATTGCTGGTGTTGCTGGTGCTTTGTTATCGCAATTACGAGCACCAGCCTCGCAATTGTGAAGGTGAAAGTGGGGGCTTTGATGTCGCAAATGCGACCTCTTCGCATTTGCGAAGTCAGGGCCTAAGGGCAGGTTCACAATTGCAATCATTTGGTTGCATTTGCGATATTGGCCAGCTTCACAATTGCGAAGCCTTTGTCGTAATTGCGACTTTTCATTGAGGATGTCAGGGTTCACAAATGCGACCCCTGATTCGCAATTGCGAGGGTTCACATCTGTGTCGCAAACGCGACATTTCCAGCTTGTTATAAGGGCTGGAAAATCGGGATTTCACCTCATTTCTCATATTTTAGAATCCTAGACTCGGTAGGAGGCGATTGGAGAGGGGATTTTTGTCACGACCCAATTTCTCCCTCCATGAGTTGTCGTGACGGCACCTAGTCTCTACGACTAGGTAAGCCTAACACTTTGCGGAAATGAAATAAAAGCATGAACATTAACTACTAACAGTGACAAATGTCTAATAAGCAACTGAATGCCATCGACATATACAATTATCACCTCAGAAATGTACCAAACAATTCCCAAAATCCGAAATACCGCAAGTCACAAGCTACTAAGAAGTCTTAACTGTTCTATACATCAGTTCTAGAGAAAGAAAGAAAAATGAACATGGGCTGGGGGGGGATAGAGGGGGACTCCGAGGATCTGCAGGCGCGGGCAGGTGTACCTTGAAGTCTCCAATAAGCAGCACCGACTGCAACTAGTGATGAGGCTGGTAAGATGAACCTGGATCTGCACACGAAAAATATGTACAGGAAAGGGCATGAGAACACCACAACGGTACCCAGTAAGTGTCAAGCCTAACCTCGGTCGAGTAGTGACGAGATCAGGTCAGGACCCTCCTGGTATAAATATAATAAAATAAGACAGAATAAAATATCACAGTAAAAATAAATATGGAAATCTAACAGGAATAGAGTTAATGAAAGACAACATTTCAAAATACAATGATAACAATAGGGGATCTCCAAGGGTACCGTCCCGTAGTCCCAAAAGTGCAGGGGGATCTCCCGGAATACCATTCCCTAGTCCCAAAGTAAATATGCAGTGCTAGGGGATCTCCCGGAATACCGTTCCGTAGTCCCAAAGTAATTACGCGGTACATGGGGATCTCCGGAAATACCGTTCCGTAGTCTCAAAGTAAGTATGCAGCTCATCCAACGGAAATAACAGATACAGCAAGAAAACCTACAGTTTCGACTAAGTTCAAGTCAAGGAAAGCAGAAAATTTCACTAAGCATGCTGCACAGAGTTCAGATAGGCAGTTAAAACACGTAGGCATGCTAATCTAACTAAACAGGATAATTACATATGCTAGTGTAGTTCAAATAAGGAAAAGAACATGTTATGACTTAGTGAAAAATGAAGTTTTACAAAAAATAGCCCGTGTACGTACTCATCACCTCACGTACAAGGCGCTCACAAATCAAAACAGTACCAAATCCTAAGGGGAGTTCCCCCACACAAGGTTATGTAAACCACTTACCTCGAACCAAGCTCAATCAATCAGTCACAATGCTCTTTCCACGAATATCCAACTCCGAATGGACTAAATCTAGCCAAAATCAATTACATAACATAAATATAACTACAAGGAAGTGATCTAGCTAATGAAATCAAAGCTAAAGCAAGAAATTGGAAAATTGCCCAAAAGGCCTCCACAGGCCCACGTCTCGGAATCGGGTAAAAGTCACAAAATATGAACACCCATTCACTCACGAGTCTAACCATACAAGATTTACTCAAATCTGATACCAAAATCTCGATCAAAATCCCAAATCCAGCCTAAGAACTTTTCCCAAATTTTCCCCAATTTTCCAATTCAAATCCCTAATTAAAAGGTCAAATCAATAATGGATTAATGGAAAACAACCACAAATGAGTTAGGAATCATTACCCAATAACTCCCTTTAAAAATTCTTCAAAGAATCGCCAAAATCCGAGCTTTCACGTCCAAAAATGAAGAATGAATTCAAACCCTCGATTTTGCCCTTTTTCTGCCAATTAAATCGTACCTGCGGTCCATTCACCGCACCTGCAAAAATTCCATCGCAGGTGCGGAAATGACTTAAGGGACCTGAGACCGCTTCTGCGAGATGGTGGTCGCACCTGTGCGTGCGCACCTGCGGAAACTGGTCCGCTTCTGCGGTCTCTCTTCGCACCTGCGCTCCAGGGTCGCATCTGCGAGCATCGCAGATGTGGAATATTACCTCGCACCTGCGATCCCTGAGCTCCTCCTTCCAAACTGCTTCTGTGCCTGATCTTCCGCACGTGCGGGTCTACACCTGCGGTTCCTCAACCGCAGATGCAAAAACACCAGCAACCAGAAATCTTCAGCAACATTAAAACTTCAATCTTTTATCCGTCAAGCACCCGAAACTCACCCGAGGCCCCCGCTCAACCAAGCATACCAACCAATCCTAAAACACCATACGAACTTATTCAAGCCCTCAATTTACATCAAACAACGCTAAAATCATGAATCGCCCTCCAAATCAAACTTAATGAACTTGAAACTTTCAAATTCGACAACCGATGCCAAAACCAATCAAACCACGTTTGATTGACCCCAAATTTTGCACACAAGTCATATTCAACATTACGGACCTACTCCAACTTCCGGAATTGGAATCTGACCCTGATATAAAAAATTCCACTACCGGTTTAAATCTCCAAAAATTCAACTTTCGCCATTTCAAGCCTAAATGAGCTACGGACCTCCAAAACACTATCCGGACATGCCCCTATGCCCAAAATCACCCAACGGAGCTAATGGAATCAATGGAACTCCATTTCGGAGTCATCTTCACACAGTTCCGACTACGGTCTAAATTTTAAGACATAAATCTCCATTTAGGGACTAAGTGCCCCAAACACTTCCAAAAAACCAAAATGAAACCTTCCGACAAGTCACAATAGCAGAAATAGATATGGGGAAAGCAGTTAATAGGGGATCGGGGCTATGACTCTCAAAACGACCGGCCGGGTCGTTACATCCTCCCCCTCTTAAAACAATCGTTCGTCCTCGAACGAGCATGGAGATATACTTGAAGTGGTGAAAAGATGAGGATAACGACTGCACATATCCTGCTCAGTCTCCCAAGTCGCCTCTTTGACCGACTGACTCCACCACTAAACCTTTACTGATGCAATGCTCTTTGACCTCAACTTTCGAACCTGCCTGTCCAGAATAGCCACTGGCTCCTCAACATAGGATAGATCCTTGTCCAACTGGACTGAGCTGAAATCCAACACATGAGATGAATCACTGTGATACCTCCGAAGCATCGAAACATGAAATACCGGATGAACTCCTGCTAAGCTGGGAGGTAAGGCAAGCTCATAAGTAACCTCCCCAACTCGTCGCAACACCTCAAAGGGGCCAATAAACCTTGGGCTCAGCTTGCCCCTCTTTTCGAACCTCATAACGCCCTTCATAGGCAAAACCCGAAGCAAGACCCGCTCTCCAACCATTAATGCAACATCGCGAACCTTCCGGTCCGCATAACTCTTCTGTCTGGACTGGGCTGTGTGAAGTCTATCCTGAATCACCTTAACCTTCTCCAAAGCATCCTAAACCAAGTCTGTGCCCAATAATCTGGCCTCGCCCGGCTCGAACCAAACCACTTAGGACCGACACCGCCTACCATACAGAGCCTCTTACGGTGCCATCTGAATGCTGGACTTATAACTGTTGTTGTAGGAAAACTTCGCAAGTGGCAAGAACTGATCCCAAGAACCTCCAAACTCCATCACACACGCACGGAGCATATCCTCAAGAATCTGAATATTGCGCTCGGACTGTCCGTCCATCTGCGGGTGAAATGCCGTGCTCAACTCCACCCGGTACCCAACTCCTGTTGTACGGCTCTCCAGAACCGTGATGTAAACTGTGTTCCCTGGTCAAAGATGATAGATACCGGCACGCCATGAAGTCTGACAATCTCCTGGATATAAACTCGAGCCAGCTGCTCGGAAGAATAGGTAGTCATTATAGGAAGGAAATGAACTGACTTGGTCAGCCTATCCACAATCACCCATGCTGCATCAAACTTCCGCTGAGTCCATGGGAGTCCAACAACGAAATCCATAGTGATCCGCTCCCATTTCCACTCCAGAATCTCTAACTTCTGAAGCAATCCACCCGGTGCTGATGCTCATGCTTCACCTGCTGACAATTTAGACACCGAGCAACATACTTCACTATGTCCTTCTTCATCCTCCTCCACCAGTAATGCTGCCTCAAGTCCTGGTACATCTTCGCGGCACCCGGATGAATAGAGTACCGCGAGCTATGAGCCTCCTGAAGAATCAACTCACGCAAACCATCCACATTTGGCACACATAGTTTGCCATGCATCCTCAATGTACCATAATCCCCAATAGTAACCTCCTTAGCATCACCGTGCTGGACCGTGTCCTTCAGGACAAGCTAATGAGGGTCATCATACTGACGCTCCCTGATACGATCATAAAGAGAAGACCGAGAGACCATACAAGCCAATATTCGACTCGGCTCAGAAATGTCCAATCTCACAAACTGGCTGGCTAAGGCCTGAACATCCAACGCCATGGGCCTCTTTGCTGCTGGTAGATATGCTAAACTCCCCAAACTCTCTGCCCGGCGGCTCAAAGCATCAACCACCACATTGGCCTTTCCCGAGTGGTACAAAATGGTGATATCATAATCCTTAAGCAGCTCTAACCACATCCTATAACGCAAATTAAGATCCTTCTGCTTGAACAGATATTGCAAACTCCGGTGATCAGTATAAATCTCATAAGGGACACCGTACAAATAATGCATCCAAATCTTCAAGGCATGAACACAGCAGCTAACTCAAGGTCGTGGACAAGATAGTTCATTTCATGCACCTTCAGTTGTCTGGACTCGTAGGCAATCACCCTACTGTCCTGCATCAACACTGCGCCAAGGCCAACTCTCGACGCATCACAATAAACTGTATAAGACCCCGAACCTGAAGGCAATACCAATACTAGGGCTGTAGTCAAAGCTATCTTCAGCTTCTGAAAGCTCTCCTCACACTCCTCCGTCCACCTGAATGGAGCACCCTTCTGGGTCAGCCTGGTCATAGGTGCTGCAATAGATGAAAATTCCTCAACAAATTGACGGTAATACCCCGCCAAACCAAGGAAGCTCCAGATCTCTATAGCTGAGGACGGTTTGGGCCAACTCTGCACTGCTTCCACCTTCTTCGAATCCACCATGATCCATTCACTCGATACTACGCGACACAAAAACGCCACTGAATCTAGCCAGAACTCATATTTTGAGAACTTTGCATATAACTTCTTCTCTCTCAAGGTCTGAAGCACTGTCCTCAGGTGCTGCTCATGATCTTCCCGACTCCGGGAGTACACCAGAATGTCGTCAATAAAGACAATGACAAATAAGTCAAGATAAGGCCGAAATACACTGTGCATCAAATGCATAAATACTGCTGGGGCGTTGGTCAACCCAAATGACATCACAAGGAACTTGTAATGACCATACCGAGTGTGAGCACGTGATTTTTGCCCTATATGAATTACTCCCATAGTTTCAAAACAAAATAATTGCTTTTCATTATTCGCCATTTTTGTGAATTTTGTGGCATTTTGTGTTAATTGTTTGCATTTGTCTGTGCATTTTTATTTTTTGTTTAATTAATGAAAAATAAAAAAATACGTGCATTTGCATTTAGGAGTTAATTTTGACATGTTAGGATTAAGTAAGTAATTGAGTTATTTTATAAAGAAGGGAAAAATCACAAAAATAGTTTAATTCGCATTTTTTTTCAATTTTTTTACTTTTAGTAGTTCTTCTAATTTGTTTTAATTAATTGTGTCAATTATCATTTAGGTTTAATTAGTGTTTTGTTTAAGTTAATTAGGTTCTAAGAATTAATTTAGGAATTTATCTAATTTTGAAAAAAAAAGAAAGAAAAAGAAAAGAAGAAAAGAATTTTGGGATAATTTGTTTTGAAATAAAAGAAGAGAAATGAGAAATTTTGGGTTGTTCTTCAAAATCAAATACATTGGCCCAATCTTTCACCCAACACCCGCCCGGGCCCAAATCCCACATACCCGGTCCAGCTTCTTTAATACCAAAATGCGTTCGTTTAGAGTTCCGTAATTGGGATTTAATCTGGGCCCTTCATCGTGCCTCATCCGACGGCCTAGATCACTTTGTTTATACCACTTAAATCGGTCCTAAAGTGTAGAGACCAGTTCCAGTTCCAAACACAACCTTGTCTCTCTCACCCCTTCATCTTCTCCGTTCAAAAACCCTAAATCCACCATTGTCACAAACCATAGACCTTCCCAATCCCCACCAAAATCACACCATAGACACTCTCTGAGCCCCTCTTCCCAAATCTTTGGTCGACTCTTCTCGAATGTGGTTCAAACGGCTCGAATCTGGAATCTGAGGTTCGAGTTCTAGAAACCCGAGTCCTAAACCGATGCATGTGGGTCTCTGCTATATATTTCTCGAGTTCTTTGGTTTGGTTTCGTCCCTAAATAACGCTGTCTGTTTGTTCTTGCCAAAAACAAATGGTTGACGTTATTTGGGAACGAAATCAAAGGTTCGAGTCCCGGGTTCGGTTCTTTTTTTAAACTGGGTAAGTTTTCTTCCTCTCTTGAGATTCCCTTTCATTAGTTCATCATTCTCTTCATCCCTTTTCTTTTGGTTCGAGCAAATGTTGTTTGGTTAGTCCGGTTCCAAATGGTCCGTTTCTATTCTTTATTAGCTATCTGAGTTCATTTGTTTCTCCATTTTGCTTTGTGTGTTTTAGTGTTAGTAGCTAATTATCGTTTCATCAGTTAATCACCCAGTTAAAGAATTTAGGGCTTGGACTTAGTTGATTGTTGTTATAAAATCAGAGTGGCTAATTCACTCATTTTGCTTGCTTTCAGAGATTGGTTTTGGTTTTCTTTATTTGGAGAAACATTCTGGGGCCCCTAAGTATTTTTAGTTGGGTTGCAAATAGCATCAGGCCCAATTAGAGATTCAATTTGGGGTCTGTGACCCAATTAGCTTGACGAGTTGGCCCGGGTGGGTTCAGGGTAATAAATAGGGTGTTGAGGGGTAATTTGGGTAGATTGGATAGAAGAGAATCTTATGGTAACAGATTTAGATCTTCTAGGAGGTTTGGGTGGGGGTCTTTATTTGAATTTCAGACTTGTAGTCAATTAGCTTGACCAACAAGTCACTAAATGAGGGACTAAGTAGCAAAAACAAAAATGGGAAAAGGGTAGAATTGAAAGAATTGAAAATTTGAGGCTGCCCTACTTTCTTGCTTATAAAGGCATCATTTCTTGCCTTTGAAGGGAGATTTTTGGGAAAGAGCTAAGAAATCCTGAAAATCCAAAAAAAAAAAATAGCTGTAAACTCTGCAAAAAACACTGTTCCATTGAGTTTTTTAGTTTGGTAATTTGAAATCCTCACTTCTTGATTCAATTTCTGATTGTTGGAACATTAAAATGGTTTGAGGTCTAGTCATTGAGGTTGAATCTGGAAATTTGCTGGGTTGGTTGTTTGTTTGAAGTTGGTTTCTGAGCTGCACTACTTCATTTTTTTGGGTTTAAAAATCATTCTGTTGGTCTGCTCTTTGATTGCTGGGGTTCTGCTGCTGCTGTTTATTGATTCCTCACCTCTCCTTGTTTTCTCTTCTAATTCCCAGGTACACACTCTTGGGCTCTATTGTTTGTGAACTCTGATTTGATGCGTGAAATGAAAGAACGGGATTTAGAGCGTGGCCTCAATTAGTTTTGTATTTTTGTTGTATAACATTGTATTCTGATTCACTTCATTTCCTAGCTGGTTTCTATGTGATTCGAGGACTGTTTAATATTGCTATAGTAGAGAGGTTTATTTGAGTTATGGATGTTAGATTTGTATTTAAGTTATGCTGGAAACAATGAAGAGATGATTGCTTTCATGTTAGTTAGAGTCATGATATATTTGGACTTTGATTTGTAATTTCAGCTTTAATGTGGGTTAAATTTTCTTGCAATTGATGTTTTAAAAGAGGGTTTAGTGTTCTGGATTCATGATTCACCAATCCTCGTGTCCTAAATCAGGGTACCTATGAGACATTTGCGTCCTTAAAGAACTGTGATTCAAGTAAAGAATTTACGGTTCAGCAAGTCTCAAAGTTGCGAGTTATCTAGGTTTTCATTGTTACTGGTAAAGTTATTATTAGGATTCAAATGTTGTGTAAGGTGTTGGTGATTTAGGTTGTTCGAAAGTGAGGTGTGAATTGCTATTATTATACATGTTCAATTGCCTTTTGCACAATCAATCTGGGCAAGCCCTTTATCAAAAAACTAGCATATTGTGACTGTTGCTTGGTCATAACAAACCTGGTTCAAAATGCATGTTAAAATGAATTTGATTTTGGTTTAGTTAATTTGTGTCAAAGGGTTTAAATCAGAACTCAAATCTGTTAATTGGATCTCATGTTTATGTGTTGATGTCAATTGTGTCTGCATTATTATATCTTGGGGATGGACCAGTTGGATCACAAGAACCGGGCCAAATGCTGGCCCAGTTACAACCACTGTCCTTGTTCGAGTCTGGGCTTAATCTTGGGCCCAAGCCTGACCGTCCCTTTCAAATGGGATCTAGGTCGTTCCCCTCTTGTTGGGTTGCTGGTTCATTTGTGCTGGGCCTAGCCCTTTGATTAAAATAATTGACTCTTTCCCCATGTAAGCCTTTAGTTAAAGTTTTGAATAGAACCTCTAACTTATTTAGTGTTAATTAACTAAGTCGTTAATTAGAATAGATCGAGGTGTGCCGTGCCGAATAAAAATCACAATTGCATGGCCCTCGTTTTAATTAATTTTCTTTTAAATCCTTAGAAATCGAGGCGTGCCATTTAGCGAATTTTTCATGGCCCTCGCAAAATCAACAATGCGTAGTTGCTTTTAGGCGCGTTATTTAATAATCTACTTTCCTAAACTCGGGTGCACATTTATGTGACCCAAATCCAAATCTCAACGTTATATAAAATGCGTTATGGGCTACGGGTGCATTTATGTGACGTGGCCCGAAACATATTTTAAATAGCGTTGCAATCTTTCTTAAAAAATAATTAAGTAAAAGCGGTCAAAAGTTAAATTGCACATAGGTTCAAAAATGCATTAAAATCAGATAATTAAGCCGAATATAACAGTTGAGCGACCGTGCTAGAACCACGGAACTCGGGAATGCCTAACACCTTCTCCCGGGTTAACAGAATTCCTTGCTCGGATTTCTGGTGCGCGGACTGTTAAACAGAGTCATTCTCTTCCTCGATTCGGGATTTAAACCGGTGACTTGGGACACCATAAATCTCCCAAGTGGCACTCTGAACTTCTTAATATAAATGAATCCTGTTTCGATTGTCACTTTAAGTTGGAAATAACTCCCTTTATACCCTTTACGGGGGTGTAATAAAAAAGGAGGTGTGACAACTCTGGCGACTCTGATGGGGAAAAGAACCCAGAATCTCTGGTTCAGGGTTCAGAGTTCGAGCTTAGATGAATTGTTATATTTTGGCTTTGTTTATTATCTGATTTATTACATGTTTGGGACTAATGTGCAAATGTTGCTTTACCGCTTTGATATTATCTGAACTGCATATATAAACTGCTACGAAACCCTTCTCTTCTCATCTTCAGGGATGTGCTCGCTGGTCGAGACTCCCTATTCTGTTAGTGTCATACCTTGAAATAAGAAAGAGGCTCGGACAAGTTACTAAGCCGGATGGCCTTTTGGTTCCCGGTACGTAGCCCCCTCCTCGACTCGAGTTGTCCGCTCGGGTACACAATCTAGAACATATACCCAGGTTTTGAACCTAGAATAACTTAGCCTCATGCCGGATCCCTAGTAGGAACGCTTATCTGCATCATGTGCATTTGACTTAGGGGACTCAACACAGGGGTTGGGTCCGTCTAGGACAGGTGTACCCAAAGCAACAGACCATCCTGATGCATCCTACTTGTGCATTTATTTGATTCGGATTTGCATGTTGACCGGCTGTTTGAGTAAAAGGGGAGAGTTTGAAAAAGAAAATAGCAAGTGTAAGGGTTAAGTGAGTTAATCACCCGTTTTGAAAGAAAAAACCAATGTCCAAATGGTACTGAAACTCTGCCAAATTTTTGAGAAAAATAAAAAAAAGAGAAGGAAAAGGTTTTGTTTTCAAAAATAGTTTGTTTTGTTTTATTTGCCCGAACTACGCCAGTTTGATTCTCAACAGGGTGTGGGATACGTAGGCAACCCCCATCGGGTCCAACTTCCTTTTTGAAAAATAGCCCAAAAAGAACAAAAATTTTATTTTTATGTTAAATAAGTAAGGTGATGCCATTCTTGTCAAAAATAGCCGAATGTCCCTAAAAGGGCGCCAGAAGGCTGTTTTCGCAAGATCAGCCGCCTTTGGTCTCTTTTTCAATTTTTGGCCGGTAGCAAGCACAGCCTTAAAATCTTCCCCCGAAAGTGCTGAAAGGTCGTGTTTGCAGAACCAGATTTTTGCTTTTGAAATGAAAATCTGAAAAAAGTGTCAGCATTGTTTTGAGTCAAATGAATCATTTTTGCTTAATCACCCTAATAAATGTGCAGAATGAGCACGAGCCAAAATTTGCTAATAACAATCATGAACAAGATCCCTTTGGAGTTGCATATGTGGTGGGATGATCTGGATAAAGCAGAGCAAGACAAGGTCAAACAATATTTGGGAGGTCTTACCAGTTTGTTGAAGATTAGGCCCAGGGGGAGACATCATAAAGGCATTGGTTACATTCTGGGACCCGGCACACAACGTGTTCCATTTTTCCGATTTTGAACTCATCCCAACTCTGGAAGAGATAGCCGTGTATATTGGGAGTGCTGAGGTTCCTTTAAGACACAAGTACCTGGTTGCTCCAAGAACCGTAGCCGTGTACAGATTCCTAGGCTCATTGAAGATAAGCAGGGGAGTCCACAACCCAGATTTGGAAGCTGGTTTTTGTACTCCACAATTTATATGCCAGAGATATGGTCACATAGGAGGGTTCAACAATCCATAAAACATAATATGTAGCAAAGCGACCGCCTCAAATGGGAAGAACATAAGTGTTTTGCTTTTATGGTGGTCTTCTTGGGGCTTCTGGTGTTCCCCAGGAAAGATGGAAATATCGACATAAAAATAGCTGGGGTTGTCAGCACTTTACTTACCCAGGCCAAAAGCACCCTTGCACCCATGATAGTAGCTGAAATCTTCCGCGCTCTCACAGCCTGCAAAGCCGGGGGAGACTTTTTTGTGGGGTGCAACTTGTTGCTGCAAATGTGGATGATTGAACACCTATGCCATCATCCTCAATTCATGAGTTATGGGTCAACAGAGAAAACCTGCATAGAGGAATTTATACGAGGGTTGATGGGATCAACTTGCCAGAAGGGGTCGCAGGATGGATATCACACCTCCGTTCCATCACTGCTAGCCAAATAGAGTGGGCGTTTTGATGGTTGCCTGTGGATGAGATCATATATATGCCAGCTACCGGGCCTCACTTCCTCTTGATGGGTCTCAGGAGCATCCAGCCGTATGCCCCGCATCGGGTTTTGAGATAGCTCGAGAGATGCCAAATAGTGCCAAAAGATGAAGATCTTAGTACCCAAGTAGTTGAGATTGGTCCTGATGGCCAGTTTCATGAAGCGGCAATTCGCCAGATTTGGAGCGAGTGTCAATACTTGGCGGCAAATACCTGTGTACATGATCGATCCAAAGGAGAAGTTTCACCAGGGTACCATGCTTGGTATAGAAGGGAAATTGCGTTTGGGAGGCCGGCCAAAAGACCCCACCTTCAGGAATTTGTCGAGTCATCACAAGAACAATGGCTTGGTTAGCCAAGGAGAATGAATACAGGGCCACCATAAGCAGGCTAAAAAAGCAAGTCCAAGACCTTCAATTTGAGAATGGTTTGCAAGCCATGGCGGATGAGGGTGAAAAGAAGAAGCTAGCCAGAGAAAATGAAGCCCTTCGAGCCCAAATCAGAGAAATGAAAACATCAGCCGAAAACTCCGCCAGAAGTGCAAAGGATGAAAAGCTTATAAAAAACCTCAGGCAGAAAGTGGATGATTATGGTTTTGATTTGAACAAAGCGGAGGGTGAACTAGCCAGGGCTCGAACACAATTGGATAAGAATGCGGAAGAACGAGCACGCCTGGTTAGACAGTTAAACGAGCAATACGACAATGAGGTTGCGGGGTTAAAGAAAAGGGTCGTCACTGTTGAGAACAAAATGATCTAGCAAGCCAAGGATTTTAAAGATGATAGGCAACGCTGTTATGATTTGATGGCTCAGATGGAGGAAGAAATACAACAGTTGCAAAATCAACACCTTCACGACTCTCAAGTGTTAGAGGCCCAGAGTCAGCAAATAGGGCGATTGCTTCAGGAAAAGGGTAGAATCCGAGATAGGGTCAGGGCCATTGCCGATTACATTGTTGTGAAGTGTCAAGCATGTGAGGATATGACCTGCACCACTTTCTTTGCGGCAGTGATGACATTTGTCCGGCAAATAATGAGTGATTTGGAAAGGCTCCAAGGGGATCTTGCATATAGGCCCGTGGCGAGGCCGAATGATGCCCCGCGGGCCCCAGGAGCATTCGAAGCATTAATGTATTCGTGACCTTTGCTTGAGTCTGTACTTTCTTGCTGTTAAAGTTTGTTTTGAGTCTGTTAGTTCTTTATGAGTCAGTATTTTCATCTTTTCAGAGTCTGTTAGTTTTCTTTGAGTCTATAAGTTTTTCGAGTCATTGTAATCAAAGTATTTGCTTTTATGAAAAATTGAAAATCCAAAAATATTTCTGTTATTTATTTTCATTTATATCCCCAGAACTACGCTCGGTCTGATTCATGCGGGGTCATGATACGTAGGCAATCTCCATAGGATTCGACCATAACCAAAAGAAAGAACAAAACAAAAGTGATAAAAGCGGAAAAGAAAAAAAAGAGGAAAAATAAGAGAGAAAAGGAAAAGGAAAAGAGAGCAAAATAAGAAACCATGGGGAGGAAACAACGGCAAAACAAGAGAGAGAAATGAGAGAATAAAAACAAAGAGAAGAGGAAGGCAAGAATGAAAAAAACAAAAAGAGAGAAAAGGGAAGTTGCAAACAGAAATAAGGAAAGTCGGGATGACGCAAGCAACCGATCAAATGCATAATAGAAACGGTTAACTGCTTAGATGCATTCATTCCCCAAAAATGTGCGGTTACCAATTTGTTAAAGCCCTAATCGCTAACAAGGTTGTTGTTGATGTATTGAGTTCAGGCAGGTGGTTAGTTGATTGGTATTCAGGCAACTCACTCCTACAACACCCGGTCAAAAGACAAGCTGAACATGGCCAACCAAGAACTAGAGGCAAGTATTGTCGATCCGTCAAAAGAGGTGGAAGAGTTGGATGTTAATTCGATGAAAGAAGAGATGTATAAGTTAAAGCAGCAAATGGCTGAAATGTACCAGGCCTGGGCAAAGGGGCATCCGCCACCGGTTTATCCCGCCAACCCTGCTTATATCCCTCCATTGGCTAAACCTCAGGAGCCCCCTACTGTGAATTCATCTCCAGCCTTTCCCACCTACCAACAATGCTATGGCACCACTTCCTAAACACCACCAGCTCTACCACCCAAACAAGTCCCATACCCTCCTCCACCAGTCACTCTTGTTTTTGTGGCACCTCCACCTGTTGCATTACACCGATCTTCCAGTGAGCCTCTGTTCCAGACTCACGACAACCAGTATTACCCCCCAGAGCCTACCTTCAAAGCTCCGGAACCATATTCCTACACTCCTCATTTTGATCTCCCGGTAGAAACTGAGAACCCACCTAAGAATCCTGAGCAGGAGAAGATGTTTAGGAAGGTCAAGAGCTTGGAACAATCTTTCAAGAATATTGAGGCATCGAGCAAGTCTGTAATGTGTTTTAGGATTGGTTGGTATGTTTGGTTGGGGTCCCGGGGGCCCCGGGTGGATTCCGGGTGGTTAACGGATCGAAATTTGGATTTTTGGACAGCTGAAGGAATCTGGTTGCTGGTATTTTTGCTTCTGCGGTGGGTTGACCGCAGAAGCGGACAGGGAGCCGCAGAGGCGTGTTTTGGTCCAACGCTTGAGGACCGCAGATGCGGTCAAGGTACCGCAGAAGCGGAACCGCATCTGCGGAGAATGGGTCGCAGAAGCGAATGAGAGTATCTTGGAGAGGACCACAGATGCGGTCAAAGTTCCGCAGAAGCGGGACCGCATCTGCGGGTGGCAAGTCGCAGAAGCGAGAAATAGGTGGCTCAGGAAGGACCGCAAATGCGGCATTTTAACCGCACCTGCGGAACCGCAGAAGCGGCCAAGGAACCGCAGGTTCGGAAACAGCTGGAGCAGTGAGGTCTTTTAAGTTCGGGGTTGAGTTCATTTCAACCCCATTTTTCTTCCATTGGAGTCGATGGGGAGTAGCTTTGAGGTGCCATTTTCGTCACTTGTCATGAGGTAAGTAATTTATGCTAGCTCGGAGTTAAATACAAGGTTTATATATGGATTTAGACTTGGAAAATTGTATAAATTTGAGGTTTTGGTGGAAACCTAGAAAATTAGTAATCTTGGAATTTAGCCGCGATTTTGAGTATGGAATTGAGAGAAAATTATATATTTGAGTTTCTAAGGTCATGGATAATCTTTATCTTCGAAAAATTTCGGATTCCGGGCACGTGGGCCCGAGGGCGTTTTGATCAACTTTTCGATCGGAGTTAGGAATTGCTATAAATTAGTTTGTAATGAATATTTGAGCATAAATTAATGGATTTACGTAACCGTTGGCTAGTTTTGGAGCATGGTGAATCAATTAGAGTCTTCGGGAGGGCGTGGAATGCCGGTTATGGATCTTCGGAGCGAGGTGAGTCTCCTTTCTAACCTTGTAAGAGGGAATTATCCCCATAGGTGAAATAATTAATTATGTGCTGCTATTTGTGGGGGCTACGTACGCATGAGGTGACGAGAGTCCGTCCGTACCTACTATTATGCTATTATCCGGGTAGTCTAGGAACCAAAAGCATGCTATACTTCGAATATTTGTAATCTTATGGATAGTTGAATCGCTTAAACCACATCAAAATAGTAAATGAATTTCTAACAAGATCTAAACCTCATTTTCGTAAATTGTTGAAAGAGAATTAGCTTTTCCTTGAATAATTGCCCCATGTTGGCTTCGTGATCGAATGTCACTATGTGTTTATTTTGGAACGGGCCGAATGCCTCGGCAGATTAAATAGATGCATCTATAGGCGCGTCGTCGACCCTCGGCAAGTGCACAGTTTATTTTTGTTAGATCGGGTCGTCGCCTCGGTGTGATTTGCGCATGTTATATTGTTACATGAGAACTGTAAATGTGAAATTTTCCCTTCGTGGCTTGATATAAATTGATAGGATAATAAAGAGTAAACCTTGAAAATCCTTGATCATTTGTTGAAGGTGTTTATCTGTTTTCTGGCTTCGTGAATTAGAACTGCTATATAAATCCATGATTCCCTCACATTTTTAGTATATTGTCAATTGACCTCTAGTGAGTGTCGAAGTTGACCATCTCGTCTCTACTTCTTCGAGATTAGGCGGGATACTCATTGAGTACACGTTGTTTACGTACTCATACTACACTTCTGTGCATTTTTGTTGCACAGGTATATTTATTTTTAGCAGCCCGCTGGGCGAAGCAGCATGGATGAGTTGGGGCTACGTGAGTTGCACTATTCGAGACGGCCCGCAGCTAGTATAGCCCTCATCAGTACATTGTATTTATTTCATGTCCATTTTATTCCGGACGGATGTTGTATTTTATTTTCTTATCGGTAGATGCTCATGCACTTGTGACACCGGGTTTTGGGATGGTTTGAATATTGTATTGACTGCTCATCTTTTAAATTTGATTTGAGATTGTATTCTTTAAAATTGCTAAATTTGAAGGAAAATTATAGATTTCAGAAGTATTGAAACGAGAATTTGATTAAGTAAATTGGTTGGCTTGCCTGAAAGCAGTGTCCGGCGCCATCACGACCCTTAGTGGATTTTGGGTCGTGACAGGATTATTCCAGGGTTGTAAGTCAGATTCTATGTTCCGTCCGTTTGGATGTATAAACCTTGTTATCTTTTGACTTCAATGAAATGCAATTTCCTTTTTTCATCATTCCTGATAGTTTTATTTTTGTTTTTGTTTTCTTCCTTACACAGTTCTTTTATGCCGGTTTCAATGACATGACATGCATGAGGAATCTTCGGCCCAGTTTTAAAAGCCAAGCTAATTCTGAAAAGTTGAAATCCCATCCCTTCAGATTGTCGCTGAAGCCGAAATTGATGATGATGAGTGGGTCAGAACCCTCCTGAGCAATTGAGTTTGATCGATGAGAAAAGAATGGAAGCAGTGTGTGATGGCCAATTGTATCAACAGAGAATGGCAAGAGCATATAATAAGAAGGTGCGTCCACGGAAGTTTGAAGTGGGTCAGAATGTGTTGAGACGTATCCTTCCACATCAGGTTGCGGCCAAAGGCAAGTTCGCCTCAAATTGGCAGGGGCCGTTCATCGTAACTAGAGTGTTGTCAAATGGTGCTTTGTATTTATCAGACATAGAAGGCAAGTGTGTAGAAATGACCATCAATTCTGATGCGGTCAAGAGATACTATATATGATTTTCTTTGGTTTGTTTGTACTTGGCATGTTTTGAAGATTGGAGTGACGAAGGCATTTTGTTCTGCTATCTAAATACTTTATCCTTTGTTACCCCTTTGAGCCTTATTTATTTTCTTTCATATCCCTCTTACGGAATCAGTAGCAGAGATCAGAAACACAAGCGTGAAAGATAAGTAAAGGAAAAAGAGAGAAAAGAAAAGAATGAAAAGAGAAAAAAAAGAAAAGGAAAGGAGAAAAAGAAAAAAAGAAAGAGACAAAGAAAAAGAAAGAAAAAAAAACCAACAAAACAACAAAAAGAAAAGGAAAGAAAAGAGAAAAAGAGAAGAAAAAGAAAAAAAAAAGAAAAATAGCAATAACAAAATGTATCTTTATGAACTACGTTAGACCTGATTCCTTTTAAGGATACGTAGGCAGCCTCACGGTTCGGTCCCATCAAAATAAGATCCAAAAGTCCCCAAGAAAAGAAACTAGGGCAGAAGTTGCGGTTGTTGTAAGAAATCTGATTCCGAAAGTTGTAACTTTAAACCCATTTGAATTGTTTTGAGCCTTTAATACCCATTCTTTCTAACCCTATCCAAAAGCCCACATTACGGTCCAAAGAAAGACCTTCTGATCAGTCTTCAAGAAATGCCAAGTCGAGCAAGAAGAGGTGATTCATATCAGGGGCAACACTCCGGTCCAAGCAGGAGAAGTAATAAAAAATGAGAGAGTCTTATTGGTGAAAACCCTCATAGGCACCGTAAGGCGACGGGAGCTGAGAGAAAGCAAAAATGAGAGAGTCTTATTGGTGAAAACCCTCACGGGCACCTTGAGGCGACAGTGAGTTGAGAGAGAGAACAAATGAGAGAGGTCTGTAGGTGAAAACCTTTCAGGGCACCGCAGGATGAACAAGGTTAAGGTTTGGGTGAAGAAATCAGGTTATAAAATTCTGGGGCAACAAAGTACGGCAATTGAAAGTTGATTGGTTGGACAGATTGGGCCGATTAATCCAAAACACATGTCATGATCAATGATACCAGCTGTTCCACTCAGATAAGTCTCTTTTTCCTTTTCCTTTTAGCATGTCGTCCTGTTTTGGATTTTCTTTATCCTTAACTCTCAAGGTCATTGCATTTAATTTCTTTTGGGGTTTTGTTTCTCTAAGATGTTTCAAAGCAAATAAGAAAGGATTTCAAAGCTCACTACCAATTTCCAAAATTGCAAAGCACAGTGTGGCCAGAACATACCAAAGATAGCACGATGTAAAGTGGGATATAAGGAGTCACCGGAAGTCAGGATCCCGCCTGGACAGCATGGGAATACATTTCAAGTTCAGCAGTCAGGAGCCCGCCTGGATAGCATGGGAATACATTTCAAGTTTAGCAATCAGGAGCCCGCCTGGAGAGCATGGGAATACATTTCAAGTTCAGCAGTCAGGAGCCCGCCTGGATAGCATAGGAATACATTTCAAGTTTAGCAATCAGGAGCCCTCCTGGAGAGCATGGGAATACGTTTCGAGTTTAGTAGTCAGGAGCCCGCCTGGATAGCATGGGAATACATTTCAAGTTCAGCATTCAGGAGCCCGCCAGGAGAGCATGGGAATACATTTCAAGTTCAGCAGTCAGGAGCCCGCCTGGATAGCATGGGAATACATTTCAAGTTTAGCAATCAGGAGCACGCCTGGAGAGCATGAGAATATATTTCAAGTTTAGCAGTCAGGAGCCCGCCTGGATAGCATGGGAATACATTTCAAGTTTAGCAATAAGGAGCCCACCCGGAGAGCACAGGAATACATCTCAAGTTCAGCAGTCAGGAGCCCGCCTGGAGAGCAAGGGAATACAATTCAAGTTCAGCAGCCAGGTGTCCACCTGGAGAAAAGGGCAACATCTCAAAATACAGTTCAGCAGTCAGGCGTCCACCTGGAGAAAAGGAAAGCATCTCAGAATGTAGTTCAAGTTTTGGCAGTCAGGACTCTACCTGAAGAAAGGGAAAACATCTCAGATTACAATTCAAGTCGACAACAGAGGAATTTCACTAGGAGAATACAAGTCAGCAAGGCAACAAGAGCTGCAGGATCAAGTTTGAAGATATGGATAGGTTTTGTAATTCATAGATCATAGTTTAGTATGGCTTCTTTTTACTTTGTCATGGTGTAATAAGGGGGTTCAGTAAGCAGTAGCAGCAGCAGCAACAACAGTGAAATCACAGCTTCATGGTAGTCCCAGCTACCAAACCTTCCCAAACTACACTGACTTGATTCCTTTTTAGCCAAGGATATGTAGGCAACCTCGGAAGCAGGGTGCGGTCAAATCATTCAAAAATGCTTCCCACGGAGTATTCAAACGGGCAAAAATCGTTCGTATACGCTCACTTTATCTTTGCACGAAAACTCTTCGTGTTTCCGAGCAAAGAGGGGCAGCTGTGAGCACGTGATTTTTGCCCTATATGAATTACTCCCATAAATTCAAAACAAAATAATTTCTTTCATTTTTTGCAAATTTTGTGGATTTTTATGGTATTCTTGTTAATTGTTTGCATTTGTCTGAGCATTTTTTTTTTGTATTTTTTGATGAAAAATACAAAAAAAAAAAAAATATGTGCATTCGCTTTTAGGATTTAATTTAGCATTTTGGGATTAATTGAGTAATTAGGTTATTTTATAAAAAAGGAAAAATCACAAAAATAGTTCAATTTGCACTTTTAATTTTAACTGTACTTCTAAGTGTTTTTCTTTTAATTTGTTCTAAGTAATTGTGTTAATTAGAGTTTTGTTTAGGTTAATTAGGATCTAAAGAATTAATTTAGGTTTGGCTTAATAAAAAAAAGAAACAGAAAAGAAGAAGAAAAGGAATTGATTTGAAAAAAAGAGGAATTGAAAGATAAATTTGGGCCAAATCTCTTTTAAAAAATAACACAGCCCCAAAACTTCCCCCCTCTGAAACCCGGTGACCCAAGCCCATATCCGTCCCCATTATTCGGTCCCCACCCCATCAACGCAAAACGACCCCGTTTCATTTAAGACCTATCTGACCCGTCGATGTTATTCAATCCAACGGTGGGGAAGTGGGGTCAAACTTAGTATATTACTGTCCTAAGATGCCACCCCCCCCCCCCCCATATTGTCTCTCTCAACACACCCCTCTTCAGAGAATTCAACCTAGAACCCTAGCCACCGCCCTAGAATTCCCAATCCCTTACCCGGTGGCGCCACCCCTTTCCCCACCAAAATCACACCGCAGACATACCCTGAACCCCTCTTCCCAAAACATTGGTTGATTTTCCTCGAATGTGGTTCAAGCGGCTCGAATCTTGAATCCAAGGTTCGAATTCCAGAAGCCCAAGTCCTAAACCGGTGCATGAGGGTCTCTGCTCTTTCTTCCTCAAGTTTTTTGGTTGGTTTCGTCCCTTAATAACGCTGTCTATTTGTTCTTGCCAAGAACAAATGGTTGACGTTATTTGGGAATGAAATCAGAGGTTCGAGTCCCGGATTCGATTCTTTTTTTAAATAGGTAAGTTCTTCTTCATCTCTTGTGATTTTCTTTCAACTGGTTCATCTTCTTCCTCATCCCCTTTCCTTTGGGTTGGTCAAAATTCATGTGGGTGTTATGGGTTCTGTCACGACCCAAAATCCACTAAGGGTCGTGATGGCGCCGGACACTGCTGTCAGGCAAGCCAACCAAATTACTTAATCCAAATCTCGTTTTAATACTTTTGAAATCTAGGATTTTCCTTCAAATTTAGCAATTTAAAAGATAATTGTCTCAAATCAAATTTAAATGATAAGTAGTTAATACAAAATACTTCAAACCATCCCAAAACCCGGTGTCACAAGTGCATGAGCAATTTCTAAGAAAAATCAAAAATAACTGTCCGGAACACAATACTGGACAGAAAATAAATACAGATGCTTGAAAGAGACTCTGCTGACTGCGGGTCGCCTCGAGAAGTGCAGCTCACCTAAGTCTCCGTATCCACCATGCTGCTACGCCCAGTAGGCCACTAGAGTTACATATACCTGTGCAACAAAAATGCACAGAAGTGTAGTATGAGTACGAAAACAACGTGTACTCAATGAGTATCCCGTCTAATCTCGAAGAAGTAGAGACGAGATGGTCAACTTCGACACTTACTAGTGGTCCAATAATAATATGGTGAAGATGTGAGGAAAACATGGATTTATCTAGCAATTATAACTCATAGAGCAAGAAAACAGGTAACACCTTCTCAAATAATAAGGAAATTCCAAGATTTACTTTTCGTTATCTTTATTAGTTTATAACGGGCCATAAAAAGGCAATATCAACTTCAATAAGTTTCAGGATAAGCAATGCAAGCATGCGCATATTATGCCGAGGCGATGGCCCGATCCAACAGAAATAAATTGTGCACTTGTCGAGGGTCGACGACGCGCCTATAGATGCATCTATTTAACCTGCCGAGGCGTTCGGCCCGTTCCATAAATAAACACACAGACAGTCAATCAAGAAGTCCACAAGGAGTAATTATCCAATGAAAATAAATCCTCTTTTAACCATTTAAGAAAAATGAAGTTTTATCTGTTTAGAAATTCGTTTACTAATTCGATGTGATTTAAGCAATTCAAGCTATCAATAGGTTCGTAAATAATCCAAGTATAGCATGCTTTTGGGTCCTAACTACCCGACAATAGCATAATAGTAGCTACGCATGGACTCTCGTCACCTCGTAAGTATGTAGCCCCCACAAATAGGAGCACATAATCAATTATTTCACCTATGGGGACAATCCCCTCTTACAAGGTTAGAAAGGAGACTCACCTCGCTCCGAAGGTCCATAACCGACATTCCACGCCTTTCCGAAGACTCGAATCGATGCACAACGCTCCAAAACTAGCCAATAATTATGTAAATCCATTAATATATGCTAAGGTACTCATTATAATCCAATTTATAACAATTCCTAACCTCGATCGAAAAGTTAACAAAAATGCCCTCGGGCCCACGTGCCCGGAATCCGAAATTTTTCGAAGATAAAGATTACCCATGACCTCACGAACTCAAATATATGATTTTCTCTAAATTCCATACCCAAAATCGTGGTCAAAATCCAAGAATACTAGTTTTCTAGGTTTTCCCTCAAACCCCAAGTTTTCTACAATTTTCCATGTCTAAATCCATATATAAACCTTGTATATACTGAAAACTANTGCGGCCGTCTCGAATAATGCAGCTCACCTAGTCCCAGAATCATCCGTGCTGCTACGCCCAGTAGGCCGCTAGAGGTACATATACTTGTGCAACAAAAATGCACAGAAGTGTAGTATGAGTACGTAAATAACGTGTACTCAATGAGTATCCCGCCTAATCTCGAAGAAGTAGAGACGAGATGGTCAACTTCGACACTTACTAGTGGTCTAATAATGATGTCAATATTACATTAAATCGTGAATTTCTACCAACATGATTTTTATCAAATAGAAGGAAACAAGTAAACTATTATTCCTTTTTTTTTATGGGAAATTTCCCAAATTCCTTTTTCCATTAATTTTCAAATATTCTCAAGCCATGAAGAGGCAATAATAACTTTAATAAGTTCAAGCAGCAATACAAGCATGCGCAACTCATGCCGAGGTCGACGGCCCGCTCCAACAGAAATGTAAACTGTGCACTGCCGAGGGTCGAACGGCGCGAACCATAGATGCATCTATTTAATCTGCCGAGGCGTTCGGCCCGCTCCAAAATTTAAACGCACATACACAGTCAATCAAGAGGTCCACATGGAGTAATTATCCAATGAAAACAAATCCTCTTTTAACCATTTAAGAAAAATGAAGTTTTATCTGTTTAGAAATTCGTCTACTAATTCGATGTGATTTAAGCAATTCAAGCTACCAATAGGTTCGTAAATAATCCAAGTATAGCATGTTATTGGATCTTAACTACCCGGACAATAGCATAATAGTAGCTACGCACGGACTCTCGTCACCTCGTGCGTACGTAGCCCCCACAAATAGGAGCACATAATCAATTATTTTACCTATGGGGACAATTCCCTCTTACAAGGTTAGAAAGGAGACTCACCTCGCTCCGAAGGTCCATAACCGGCATTCCACGCCCTTCCGAAGACTCGAGTCGATGCACAACGCTCCAAAACTAGCTAATAATTATATAAATCCATTAATATATACTTAACTTCTCATTATAATCCAATTTGTAGAAATTCCTACCCCCGATCGAAGAGTTGACAAAAATGCCCTCGGGCCCACGTGCCCGGATTTCCAAAATTTTCGAAGAATAAGTTTACCCATAACCTCACGAACTCAAATATATAATTTACTCTCAATTCCATACCCAAAATCGTGGTTAAATTCCAAGAAATGTAAATTCCTAGGTTTTCCACCAAAACCTCAAATTTATACTAATTTAAATGCTCAAATCCATACATAGTTGATGTATTTAACTCAAAATAGGTGGGGATAACTTACCTTAACGTTGATGACGAAAATCCCCTCTTGAAGCTCCCCAAAAATCGCCCAAGCCATGTAAAATATGAGAGAAAATGGCCAAATCCCGATTTTTAAAACAACCCCTCTGCCTCCAGCTACTTCCGCTTCTGCGGAAGAAATTCCGCTTCCGCGGTCCCACTTTTGCGGACCATCAGCCACTTCTGCGGCTTCCACTAGGCCGCCCATTTTCGCTTCTGCGTTCCCCTTCCCGCAGATGCAGTCCCGCTTCTGCGGAACCTTGACCGCATCTGCGGTCCACGAGCCCCTGGCAAAATCCGCTTCTGCGATGCCTCTACCGCATGCAGGCATCTGCGGTTCCGCATCTGCGGTCCTTCCTCTTCTAGCCCAAAACCGCTTCTGCGGTTGAATTGCCGCATCTGCGATCCAAAACCGCAGATGCGGTTATGACAGCAACCAGCAAGCCTCAGCCTTCCAAAATTTCCATTTTCGATCCGTTAACCACCCGGAATCCACCCGAGGCCCCCGGGACCTCAACCAAACCTACCAACAAATCCCAAAACACGCTACGGACTTGCTCGAGGCCTCAAATCACATCGAATAACACTAAAATCATGAATCAACCTCCAATCCAAGCTTTATGAACTTTAGAATTTCCAACTTCTACTTTCGATGCTTAAACATATCAAATCACGTGCGATTGACCTCAAATTTTGCGCACCAGTCATATTCGACATTACGGACCTACTCCAACTTTCGGAATTGGATTCCGACCCCGATATCAAAAAGTCCACTTCCGGTCAAACTTCTCAAAACCTTCAATTTTCTATCTTTAGCTAAATGACTTCAAAATGACCTACGGACCTCCGAATTCACTTCCGATCGCGCCCCCAACTCCAGAATCACCATACGAAGCTATTCGCAGTCTCGAAATCTCAAACGGACATCGATAACACTGAAATGCACTTCAAGCCAAACTTATGAAATTTCTTCTAAAATGCTAACTTCCTCAATAGGCGCCAAAACACTCTCGGGTTATCGAAAACCCGAACCGGGCATACGCCCAAGTCCGAAATCATCATACGAACCTGCTGGAACCTTCAGATCCTTATTCCGAGGTCGTTTACTCAAAAATCCCATCCTGGTTAATTCTTTCCACCTTAAGCCTCCGAAATGAGAATTCTCTTTCCAAATCAACTCCGAACTTCCCGAAACTCAATTCCGACCACGCGTACAAGTCGTAATACTTGAAACGAAGCTGCTTATGGCCTCAGGCTGTTGAACGACGCACTAGGGCTCAAAACAACTGGTCGGGTCGTTACATTCTCTCCCACTTAAACATACGTTCGTCCTCGAACGTGCTGAGAACTACACTGGAGTGGTCTGAATCGATGTTTAACTTCTCATGCACCTTCCGCTGCTACCACAACTCAGTTGAGCACATTAGCTCGATCAATTCTGAAGATATCCTCTTTTATTCAAGCAGATATGCCTTAAAGCCCAATTCCGACATCCGGAGTTTCATGCCCGACCTGTTCCCACCATAAGATCACCGTATTAATCACCACACGCTGTACCCAAACATAGCTGCATAACCTTGCTGAGTTCACACCTAGCATCACTTTACTCACCGGACCACAATAACCTTTTTCTGATCAACTTAATCAAAATTCTACTAATCTGATGCTCCCATCGCACCCCATGACATACACAGGTCTTACTCTAACCTTTACAATGTGCAGAAATCCATAATCAACTGCCAAGTCAACAAACCATTGAGTCTATACTTCTGACAAGAAACATTACCACATTCTGAACCAAATAATGATCTTTGCTCATTGACATATTCCATACAGTCATATTGCACTTATCCCGAATCCAATGATCTCATCTCACCCAGTACGAACTGTTCAGGCAATAAGCCACCCCGACATGACCAAAAGTCTCATATGATGCCACAATGTGCCAATAGGCCACCAATTTGAACGCGATACAAAGGAAAATGAACTCTGGAAGGAATTACCTAACTCACGCACTAATATGGACTTTCCTTAGAAAATAGGAAGCAAGGCATACAAAAATAGCATATAGAAAAGTATACTCAACATCACACTGTTGCGGCGCGCAACCCGATCCAAATAACATACCCATGGCGGCGTGCCACCGATCCACACATAGATCCCACATAAGGAGATTGCACATCGAGCTAAATTGGCTCATTACGACAAAATACCAAATATCGGTCATAAGCATGCTAAGTGCATAATACCATCCCTGAGGGAGCAGATAGCGCTATAGGCTACAAAATTCAAGCACAACTGAGGTGCGATATACAATCTGAATCTCAAGAGCCATTTTGCTCATATAACATCATTTCTACGCGGATCCTCATCACATAAGCAATTCACCAAGCCGTCTCACAACTCGCACAGCGCAATACATCATCACATGAAATTGCTAACGACCACATAACACCCTGACCATTCTTCCATAAGGAGCGCTTTGCTGAAATGAACATAATTGGCCTGACATAGAGCCCATATCCACATTTAGATCCATCCACCGACCTTAAGTCGATCCTGATCGTATCAGTATCAAACTACGCCAATAACCCTTCGAAGGTCCATACTAATTTCCCTCTTCTCATAACACACAAGAACACTCGTCATAACCGGAGTACTCATCCACAGTCCACAATTCAGTAACTGAGTGCCCTCCAGGAATATATTCTCAATTTATCGATATCATCACAAATCTCCATACTGGGGTTAAATCTTTAATCAATCAAGTGACCACATGTCACACTTATACAATCTTCCTGTGGGACGCGCTCCCACAACCTTTCGAAACACATAACAGGTCCGTACATCCCAACCACCGGGCGCACCAACACTGAAAAGCGATCAAGAATCATTAACCATGATACAAGCCCTTCTTACAGAACACCGATCTCAGGTGACGCTGAAGACAATACCCACTTACTTTAATCATCAAAACTCCCTTCCTGCTCATCCGAGCTTGTGACATACTTTTCCACACCGAACTGCCACCTTAATTCTCACTTCAAATTCCATACTACTCACTGCACCCGACATGCCAATGTACGATAGGACATGATTCTTATCATAACTCCGGAACCACTAATAGGTCAACACTTCATCATATAAAAGCTTTTCGCTGAACTCACTTCAGGAGAAACATAGCAACACACAGGCAAATTCTTATAACCGTAGAACATGCAACATCTAGGTAGTGGTCTAAGGCACCATAGCCCTTCCGGAATCCGCTTCCACATAACAAGCCATAATAGAAGAATGCTCCTGAATAATATCAACTACGGCGGCTGACAAGCTTCATATGCACCGTCACAAATCACTTGCATAACTTGATCACACAGAAGGAACTGACCTCCACCACCAATATGCCAACTCAATTATGGCTAACCAATCTATCTTCGTCCAATTTATCCTTGATTGCCATCGAAACAATAATAACTCCATCCAACACTTACCATACTCTATTCGCACTCACCCCGAGTAACCTTGAACCGCGAGACCATGCTGTCTCAAATCCCACGAACTATTTTCACACCTCCCAATTGCTATATCACAAGCCAAAACATCACCGAACATTCTGTGCCTCTCCTCATAAGCTGCTAACAAGCTTGATTCTTACCCGTAACCATACGCCCAAAATCATTAGGAATCACACCCCATCTTGTGAATTTACCATGACCACTGTTGAGAGCCACCCGCTCTGACTTGGCCCCGAATATAATCAACTCTTTGAGTCTTACATCACATGAATACCCCCTTGGCGAAGAACCCGCCGAAACACTTCTCTTGGAACCCGCAACTATACAAAACAAAATCCTGAATCTTCCTCCAAGTCTGAACATGGGCCAATAAGGCCAACGATAGCCCACCTTTAATACTTCCTTGCTCAAGTTACCATTTATGGTCCTTTCCCGTAGCTGAAATAGCCCATCGATATGCTAATAGCCAAAAATCTCGCAAGCAGTTAACCATGCAACCCAATCATAAGCGGTGGGACTCTCCCACTTAGCATGAAGCCATCATTTCACAAATCTGGAATTCACCCGTCCTCTTTATCTCTTATTGACATAACCTCGCGCAGTCAACCGTCAAAGTTCTCGAAATCTTTCTGTAAAACCCCTTCTTATATTCTGACTCATCAATCATATTTGCACAACCGATCCCTTTGCTATATAACCGATAGAATTCTTCGCAGAAACCTCGCCAACCACGCGACCGCTAACCTGCTCACTTGGGTAACCCACCTATAAAAGCTCTCCC
>NW_017670424.1:141770-183006 GCF_001879085.1 Nicotiana attenuata
TCTATTCTTCCATTAATTGCATATATAGCATGTTAGAATATCTTTTATTCTATTCATCCCTTGTATTACAAAAGTGTTAACGACTTACATTTATATTATTGAGATAGTAAATACAAAAGTTATTTTTAATTTTGACCAATATTGACCTGAAAAGAGACCAACTTTGGTCGCTAATTGTCCAGGAATTAAAATTAGCGACCAATGTTGGTCGCTAAATTTAAATCAGATTTACTTTGTATTTTACATAATATTTAAAATAATAATATAATTGTTAAACGTTAGAACTGGGTCCCAGATTAGCGACCAAAGTTGGTCTCTAAATGCAAAGCGACCAATGTTGGTCGCTAATTTAGAATTATATTTATTTATATTTTATATATTTTTTAAATAATAATATAATTATTAAAATTTTATAACTAGGTCCCAGTTTAGCGACCAAAATTGGTCTCTATCTGCTTCCCCTTTAGTAAGCGACCAACTTTGGTCGCTAATTTTAAATTATATTTATTTATATTTTATAAATTTTTTTAAAAAAATATAACTAATAAAATTTTATAAGTGGGTCCCACTTTAGCGATCAAAGTTGGTCGCTAATTTGAGTATTTCTTTGACCAAGCAAGTCTGACCAGTCCGGTCAACATTTTGACCACATTAGGGACCAAAAAGCGACCAACCTTGGTCGCTAATTTATTTAGAATAATTATTTAATTATTTTCTCCATCTTTGCGACCAACGTGGGTCGCTTTTCTTGACAGACCAACTTTGGTCGCCATTTTTTGGTCGCTTTTTCCCGGAATTCTAGTAGTGAATTAGTCCATCAAATATAAAATTCTATCACTTACTGCATTTTTTCCCTCGATTTAAAAACTAAAATTATCATTTATTGAACAAATTAATCATCTTTTAGTGCTTCTTTGCAAATTGATCAAAGAAAATGAAGTCTTTGACCTATCGAGTATCCAGATATTATGTTCTAGATTACACATTATAAAACTTGTGAGTATCTTGGTCGGAATGTGTTGTTGTAGAAATTCAAATATACATCATAAGAACAGTATGATTAAAAGCAATTAACAAGAAGAAAAATGAAGATCACAGATAGAAGAATTCAGTTGTTTGAGGAGACGAAGAGAAGCAGAAGAGAGAGCATGAAGAACACAAAAGAGAATGAACTAAGAGAAGAATTTTCTCCGGTGATTGATTTCTGTCTCCATCTACATGTTTATATATAGAAAGAGATCATCTTCTACTTCTCTAAGAATAGAATCTCCACAGATCATAACCACATAACTGACTCATAACTAACTTAACTAACTTTTAACTAACTATAACTATGTCACGACCCAAAATCCACTAAGGGTCGTGATGGCGCCGGACACCGCTGTCAGGCAAGCCAACTAATTTCTTAATTAAACTCCAATATTAACAATTTTAAAAAAACTAAGATTTTCCTTTAAATTTCATAAGTAAAAAGATAACTACTTCAATTCGAATTAAATACTGGCAATCAATACAAAATATTTAAAAACCATCCCAGAACCCGGTGTCACAAGTGCATGAGCATCTACTGATAAGGAAATAAATTACAATACAACATCCGTCCGGAATACAGTGGACAGAAAGAAAGTACAATTTGCTGGAAGGGACTTTACTAGCTGCGGGCCGCCTCGAAATATGCAACTCACCTAGTCCCCGAATCATCCGTGCTACTATGCCCAGTGGGCTGCTACAGATAAATATACCTGTGCAACAAAAATGCATAGAAGTGTAGTACGAGTATGTAAACAACGTGCACTCAATGAGTATCCCGTCTAATCTCGAAGAAGTAGAGACGAGATGGTCAACTTCGACACTTACTAGAGGTCAATTGACAATATACTAAAAATGTGAGGAAATTATGGATTTATATAGCAGTCCTAATTCACGAAGCCAGAAAACAGGTAAACTCCTTCAACAAATAATCAAGAAATTTCAAGGTTTACTCTTTATTATCTTATCAATTTATATCAAGCCACGAAGGGCACAATTCACATTTAAAATCCTCAAGCAACAATATAACATGCGCAAATCACACCGAGGCGACAACCCGATCCAACAGAAATAAACTGTGTACTTGCCGAGGGTCGATGGCGCGCCTATAGATGCATCTATTTAATCTGCCTAGGCGTTCGGCCCGTTCCATAATTAAACACATACCCTGCTCGCGAATCATGCATGCGACGCAGGTACACATAGAGATACATGCTCAACCAGTCAATTAAGAACTTATCGGGAATATTTATCCAAATAGAACAATTTCTCTTTTTAACAATTCAGGAAAAATGATGTTTAATCTCCTTTTAAATTCATTGACTAATCCAAGGTGATTTAAGCAATTCAAGCTATCAATAGGTTCATAAATAATCCAAGTATAACATGTTTTTGGGCCCTAACTACCCGGACAATGGTATAATAGTATCTACGCACGGACTCACGTCACCTCGTGCGTACGTAGCCCCCGCAAATAGGAGCACATAATCAATTATTTCACCTATGGGGATAAGTCCCTCTTACAAGGTTAGAAAGGAGACTCACCTCGCTCCGAAGATCCATAACCGGCATTCCACGCCCTTCCGAAGACTCTAATTGATGCACCACGCTCCAAAACTAGCCAACGGTTACGCAAATCCATTAATATATGCTCAAATATTCATTACAATCTAATTCATAGCAATTCCTAACTCCGAACGAAAAGTTGACCAAAACGCCCTCGGGCCCACGTGCCCGGAATCCGAAATTTTTCGAAGATATACTCTACCCATAGCTTCACTAGCTCAAATATATAATTTACTCCTAATTCCATGCTCAAATTCGTGGTAAAATCCAATTTATCAATTTTATAGGTTTTCTTCCGAAAATCCCAATTTTCCCACAATTTTCATGTCTAATTCCATGATATAATCTTGTATTTAACTTGAAAATGAGTAGGAGTAACTTACCTTAACCTAGATGACGAAAATCCCACTTGAAGCTCTCCCAAAAATCGCCCAAGCCAAGAAAATATGAGAAGAAATGGCAAAAATCCCGATTTTAAACAACCATTCTGCCCCCAGCATTTTTCGGACCTGCGGTCCAACGACCACTTCTGCGGTTCCGCAGGTGCGGTCCAAATACCGCTTCTGCGGTTACCCATCAGGCCTCCCTTTTTCGCTTCTGCGGCACACCATCCGCAGATGCGGTCCCGCTTCTGCGGAACAATGACCGCATCTGCGGTCCTCTCCAGCTGCCCCTCTTCCGCTTTTGCGACTATCTTTCCGCAGATGCGGTCCCGCTTCTGCGAAATTTTGACCGCATCTGCGGTCCTCGAGCCTTGACCAACCTTCCGCTTCTGCGGCTTTCTTTCCGCTTCTGCGGGCCGCTTCTGCGGCTAACCCACTGCAGAAGCGAAAATACCAGCAACCAGATCCTTCAGCTGTCCAAAATTCTGAATTTCGATCCGTTAATCACCCGGAATCCACCCGAGGCCCCCGGGACCCCAACCAAACATACCAACCAATCCTAAGACACATTACGAACTTGCTCGAGGCCTCAAATCACATCAAACAATGCCAAAATCATGAATCAACCCCCAATCCAAGCTTTATGAACTTTAGAACTACCAACTTCTACTTTCGATGCTTAAACCTATCAAATCACGTCCGATTGACCTCAAATTTTACATATTCAACATTACGGACCTACTGCGACTTCCGGAATCGGATTCCGACCCCAATATCAAAAAGTCCACTTCCGGTCAAACTTCTCAAAAACCTTCAAATTTCTATCTTTAGCCAAATGGCTCCAAAATGACCTACGGACCTCCGAATTCACTTCCGATCGCGCTCCCAACTCCAGAATCACCATAGAGAGCTATTCACGGACTCGGAATCCCAAACGGACATTGATAGCACTGAAATGCACTTCAAGCCAAACTTATAAAATTCTTCAAAAATGCTAACTTCCACAATAGGCGCCAAAACGCTCCCGGGTTATCCAAAACCCGAACCGGGCATACGCCCAAGTCCGAAATCATCATACGAACCTGCTGGAACCTTTAGATCCCGATTCCGAGGTCGTTTACTTAATATTCCAATCCTAGTTCATTCTTTCAACTTTATGCTTCCGAAATGAGAATTCTCCTGCCATTTCAACTCTGGACTTCCAAAAAATTCAATTCCGACCATGCGCACAAGTCATAATACCTGAAATGAAGCTGCTCACGGTCTCAGGCTACAGAACGGAGTGCTAGAGCTCAAAACGACCGGTCGGGTCGTTACATTCTCGCCCACTTAAACATACGTTCGTCCTCGAACGTGCTGAGAACTACACTGAAGTAGTCTGAAATCACCGGTTAACTTCTCATGCACCTTCCCGTGCTACCCCACTCAGTTGAGCACCTTAGCTCGATCAGTTCTGAAGATATTCCATTTTATTCAAGCAGATAGGCCTTAGAGCCTAATTCCAACATCCGGAATTCTCTGTCACGCCTATTTCCAACATACGAACACCATATCAATCACTACACACTGTACCCAAACATGACTGCATAACTTTGCTGAATTCACACCTTGCATCATTTTACTCACCGGACCACCATAACATTTTCTGATCAACTTAGTCGAAATTCCCCGAATGTGATGCTCCCATTGCACCCCATGACATACACAGGTCTTACTCTAACTCTTACAATACCGCCACAACAGAAGAGATGTGCAGAAATTCATAATCGACTGCCGAATCAACCAATCATTTGGGTATGTACTCCTGGCAATAACCATCACCAAATAATGGTCTTAGCTCCTTCATGTACTTCATATAGTCAGATTGCACTGATCCTAAATCCAATGATCTCGTCTCACCCAGTACGAACTGCTCAGGAAAAAAGCCACCCCGACATGACCAAAAGTCCTATATGATTCTACAATGTGCCAATAGGCTACCATGACGAACGCGATATAAAGGAAAGCAAACTTTGAGAAGGAAACTCAACTACACCGCTCGCGAATCATACATGCGACGCGGTGGACTTAATTAACAAACACCCCGCTCGCGAATCATACATGCGACGCGGGCACACAGCTAATATAAGCTTTCCTCAATAAATAGGAAACAAAGCACATAAAAACAGATACGGGGATCTGTACTTAGCTTCACACTGTTGCGGCGCACAACCTGATCCGAACAATATAACCATGGCGGCGTGCCACCTGATCCACCCATAAAACTCGCATAAGGAGATACACACCGAGCTAGATTGCTCATTTCAATAATATACCGAATATCGGTCACAAGCACACTAAGTGCATAATTCCATCCCTGGGGACATATAGCGCCAGAAGCCACAAAACTCAAGCACGACTGAGGTGCGATATACGATTGAAATCTCACAAGCATCCTGCTCAAATAACATCATCTCTACGCGGATCCTCAACACATAAGCAATTTCTCAAGCCGTCTCCAAACTCACACGGTGCAACGCATCATTACATGAAATATCTGACAACAAAATAAAACCCTGACTACTCCTCCATAAGGAGCGCATAACTGAATTGAACTCGTTTCGCCTGATATAGAGCCCATATTCACATTTGAATCCATCCACCAACCTCAAGCCGATTCTGATCGTACCAAACTAGTCCAATGACCCTTCAAAGGTCCATACTAACTCCCCTTCTTCTCATAACACACAAGGACAACCATCACAACAGGAGTAATCCTCCGCAGTCCACAACCCAATAAACGGAGTGCCCTCCAGGCATATATTCTCAAAGCAACGATATCATCACAACCTTCACACTTGGTTTAAGCCTTTAATCAATCCAGTGACTACCTGCCACACTTATACAATCTTCCGGTGGGACACACTCCCACAACCTACCATAACAAATAACTGGGTTGTACCTCCAAACCACCGGCCGCACTAATGCTGAAAAGCGATCAAGAATAATTAACCAGGATGCAAAGCCCTTTTTACAAAACACCGATCTCAGGTGACACTGATGACAAAACCAACTTACCTTAAACATTGAAACTCCTTTCCTGCTCATCCGATCTTGTGACATCCTTGTCAACACCGAACTGCTACCTTGATCTTCACTTCAAATTCCATACCACTCACTGCACTTAACATGCCAATATACGATAGAACTCGTTTTTCATCATAGCTTCGGAACCACTAATAGGTTAACACTTCATCATATAAAAACATTTCACTTAACTCACTTCAGGAGATCTATAGTGTCACACAGGTGAATTCTCATAATCGTAGAATGTGCAAATCTCTAAGTAGCGATCTAAGCCACCATTGGCCTTCCGAAATCTGTTTCCACATAACAAGCCATAACAGTAGAATGCTTCTGAATAACATCAATTGCAGCGGCTGACGAGCCTGATACGCACCATTACAAATCACTCGCATAACTCGATCACGCTAGAGGAATTGATCACTAACACCAATGTGCCAAATTCAACTATGGCTAATCAATCTACCTTCTTCCAATTTATCCTTGATTTCCTTAGAGATAATACTAACTCCATCCAACACATAACATACTCCATCTACACCCATCTCGAGTGACCTCGACTCACGAGACCATGCTGTCCCGAATCCCGCGAACCACTTCATATCTTTCTTGCGCGCATATTCGCACCCTCAACTGATATGCCCATTCTGCTAATCCTTCTATGAATCCTAAGTCCTTCCTCACCTTTCTCTCAAGTGCTATACTGCAAGTCAAAACATCATAGAACATTCTGAGCCTCCACTCATAAGCTGTTGCAAAGCTTGATTCTTATATGTACTTATAGGCTCGAAATCATTAGGCACCATACTTTACCTCAATTGAATCCATTAGGACCATTACTGAGAGCCACCCGCTCTGACTTGGTCCCGAATATAATCAACTCCATAAATATTATAACACATGAATACCCTCTCGACGAGGCACCCGGCGAAATCACTTCCTTTGGAACCCGCACCTTTACAAAGCGCAAATCCCGAATCTTTCCCCAAGTCTGAACATGAGCCAATAAGGCCAACCGTAGCATGCATTTCGACAATTCATTAGCTCGAATTACCACTTATGTTCCTTTCCCGTAGCTGAAATAACCCATCAATATGCTAATCACTAGAAACCTCGCAAGTAATTAACCATGCAACCCCATCATAGGCGGTGGGACTCTCCCACTTAGCTCGAAGCCACTATTACACAACTCTGGAATTTACCAGGATTCTTAATCTCCTATTGACATAATCCTTGCGCAATCCACTGCCAACATGCTCGATATCTCATTGTAGAAACCCCCCTTTTCATACTCAGAATCATCAACAACATTTCGCACGACCGATCCCTTTACTGTATAACCAATAGAATGCTTCGCAGAAGCTCGCCAACCACGCAATCGCAAACCTGCTCACAGGGATGAACTACCCGTAGAAATCACTTCCGACATCTTCCAGCGCTGCTACACGGGGTACAATAATTACGACATCAATACCCCATCCCGAGTCTGAGCTCATTTTCCGGCTGCACAGGTCCATTTGCCCCTCGTGGACATCATTTAAATGTGCGGCAACGTCCTTCCAATTCAAAGTTATGTTGCATCCTTCTTCATTTAAGCGGCTCCTTTTCGTTATATTAAATCTCCTGCCGCACAGGAACCCCTACTTCAAATTAGATCCGTAGGCTTCAATCGCCAGCCACTATAATCCCCAATTCACTCCAGACTTTCCCTAAGGTGCGCAACCATCCTACAACCAAGCCCATATGCAGCATCTGTCGCTCTCCCACTTTGGGCAAACTCACTTCTTTAATCAGCTACCTGACTTTTGCTTCATACACCTAGCCTTTTAGAAGTTCAAAACTCCGCCTGACACTTCCCGCACGCATTTCTCATCTTTTGCTGCTCAGTTATTGCCTTAATAAAATCTATATTCATAGCACTTGAGTCCACAAATCTCTACTAACTTTAAACCTTTCCGAAGGTCATCCTTCTCGAACCGCCAACATTAGAACTACTGATCCAATCCTGAACCACCTCACCCTGCAATATCTGACAGTTGCATCTCCGATACGATTTCACAATCTCTTGCCCCAAAGGCGAATTGTAGAAGATTATAACACCGACACACTTAATACGTGTAATTAGGACAACAGCACCCCAACATAGAAGAAAACACCACTACGCTTGCAAATACCAAGTCTCATTACTTCCACCAGCCCACATCTGACCATCCTTAGTTCGATTGCCTTTCCCCTGCCGGGAATAAAATACTGAATCTCTTGGTTATGCACTAAGTAAACCTCCCTTCAAGTCATTTACTGCCCCGACACGTGGGCAACATCATACCATCATATCACTACTGCGGAGCAGTCATTCATAAGCATCATGGCAACTTATAACTAGCCTCAAAGCCCTCGGAAGTACCATTACTGATCTGAAACAATAAAGTATTCTTCCATAAAGCGACGATAATAATCCGATCAGCTATACCAGGAGAAACATCCTGTATCACATATGTAGTACCATCAGGACTCTTCAATTCTCGATTTATAACAAGCGCTTTGCGTCGCATAAGGTTGAGTAGTAAGGAAACAAAGGCATAAGCCTCACAGGAATCAAATCGCACGATAAAGAATCAAGAAGGGAAGTACTCCTAACAGTCCTGCAGCCTCCTTAGGATAAGTACAGACGTCTCCGTACCGATCCGCGAGACTCTACTAGACTTGCTAATGACTCGTGAGACCCTAGGAACCTAGTGCTCTGATACCATGTTGTCACGACCCAAAATCCACTAAGGGTCGTGATGACGCCGGACACCGCTGTCAGGCAAGCCAACCAATTTCTTATCTAAACTCCAATCTTAACAATTTTAAAAAACAGGTAAACTCCTTCAACAAATAATCAAGAAATTTCAAGGTTTACTCTTTATTATCTTATCAATTTATATCAAGACACGAAGGGCACAATTCACAATTAAAATCCCCAAGCAACAATATAACATGCGCTAATCACACCGAGGCGACGACCCGATCCAACAGAAATAAAGTGTGTACTTGCCGAGGGTCGCGGCGCGCCTATAGATGCATCTATTTAATCTGCCGAGGCGTTCGGCCCGTTCCATAATTAAACACATACCCTGCTCGCGAATCATGCATGCAACGCAGGTACACATAGAGATACCTGCTCAACCAGTCAATTAAGAACTTATCGGGAATATTTATCCAAATAGAACAATTTCTCTTTTTAACAATTCAGGAAAAATGATGTTTAATCTCCTTTTAAATTCATTTACTAATCCAAGGTGATTTAAGCAATTCAAGCTATCAATAGGTTCATAAAGAATTCAAGTATAACATGCTTTTGGGCCCTAACTACCCGGACAGTGGCATAATAGTAGCTACGCACGGACTCTCATCACCTCGTGCGTACGTAGCCCCTGCAAATAGGAGCACATAATCAATTATTTCACCTATGGGGACAATTCCCTCATACCAGGTTAGAAAGGAGACTCACCTCGCTCCGAAGATCCATAACCGGCATTCCACGCCCTTCCGAAGACTCTAATTGATGCACCACGCTCCAAAACTAGCCAACGGTTACACAAATCCATTAATATATGCTCAAATATTCGTTACAATCTAATTTGTAGCAATTCCTAACTCCGATCGGAAGTTGACCAAAACGCCCTCGGGCCCACGTGCCCGGAATCCGAAATTTTTCGAAGATATACTCTACCCATAGCTTCACTAGCTCAAATATATAATTTACTCCTAATTCCATGCTCAAATTCGTAGTAAAATCAAATTTATCAAGTTTCTAGGTTTTCTTCCAAAAACCCCAATTTTCCCACAATTTTCATGTCTAATTCCATGATATAATCTTGTATTTAACTTGGAAATCAGTAGGAGTAACATACCTTAACCTAGATGACGAAAATCCCACTTGAAGCTCTCCCAAAAATCGCCCAAGCCAAGAAAATATGAGAAGAAATGGCAAAAATCCCAATTTTAAACAACCGTTCTGCCCCCAGCATTTTTCGCACCTGCAGTCCAACGACCGCTTCTGCGGTTCCGCAGGTGCGGTCTAGATACCGCTTCTATGGTTACCCATCAGGCCTCCCTTTTTCGCTTCTGCGGCATACCATCTGTAGATGCGGTCCCGCTTCTGCGGAACAATGACCGCATCTGCGGTCCTTTCTAGTTGCCCCTCTTCCGCTTCTACGTTTATCCTTCCGCAGATGCGGTCCCGCTTCTGCGGAATTTTGACCGCATCTGCGGTCCTCGAGCCTAGACCAACCTTCCGCTTCTGCGGCTGTCTTTCCTCTTCTGCGGCTAACCCTCTGCGGAAGCGAAAATACTAGCAACCAGATCCTTCAGCTGTCCAAAATTCAAAATTTCAATCCGTTAATCACCTGGAATCCACCCGAGGCCCCCGGGACCCCAACCAAACATACCAACCAATCCTAAGACACATTGCGGACTTGCTCGAGGCCTCAAATCACATCAAACAACGCCAAAATCATGATTCAATCCCCAATCCAAGCTTTATGAACTTTAGAACTACCAACTTCTACTTTCGATGCTTAAACCTCTCAAATCACGTCCGATTAACCTCAAATTTTACATATTCGACATTACGGACCTACTGCGACTTCCGAAATCGGATTCCGACCCCAATATCAAAAAGTCCACTTCCGGTCAAACTTCTCAAAAACCTTCAAATTTCTAACTTTAGCCAAATGGCTCCAAAATGACCTACGGACCTCCGAATTCACTTCCGATCGCGCTCCTAACTCCAGAATCACCATACGGAGCTATTCACAGACTCCGAATCCCAAAGGGACATTGATAGCACTGAAATGCACTTCAAGCCAAACTTATAAAATTCTTCAAAAATGCTAACTTCCCGAATAGGCACCAAAACGCTCCCGGGTTATCCAAAACCCGAACCGGGCATACTCCCAAGTCCGAAATCATCATACGAACCTGCTTGAACCTTCAAATCCCAATTCCGAGGTCGTTTACTTAATATTCCAATCCTAGTTCATCTTTCAACTTTAAGCTTCCGAAATGAGAATTCTCCTACCAATTCAACTCTGGACTTCCCAAAAATTCAATTCCGACCACGCGCACAAGTCATAATACCTGAAATGAAGTTGCTCACGGCCTCAGGCTGCTGAACAGAGTGCTAGAGCTCAAAGCGACCGGTCGGGTCGTTACAAACTAATTTCTTGAACCTATGAGTTGAACTACTAGACTAACTGTTTTCCTTCACATTCTTGTCATTATATTTGTTGATACCCAATTTTTCCCTATATATTTTTAAACATACAAACTAATTTCAAATAGCATGAGCATGCCTATATAAGTATGCCCAAATGTCTTACTATTTTTTCTTAATTTTTAAGGATTTTTAAATCAATGTATTGCCCTATTTTATCCAGATAAACCCAATAATTATTCCCAAAGTTATCATTTTTTGTGATTAATTTATTGTATTTTTATATTTATATTAAAATGTGGCTAATATAATTTTTACACATTTTTACAAATTTATTTAGTATTTTTAAAGCTAAATTGCATATAATTGCAATATTAGCCTCTTTTAGATTTAATTGCGTTTATGTCTATAAAAATTAAGTCCAGTATTTTTAATTTGATAATTATGTACTATTAGTCATTTTAGTACCTTTAATTTATTTCCAAATATTATTTTACTATTTTTTATAAATCAAATAGGGAAAAGTGGCTATTTAAATGTTAGCCCATTTTCATTTCAATTTTAGCCAGATTTCGCACCCCAATTAAACCCAATATGAGGCCCAATTACCCCGACCCAATTCCAAATTAATCCGACCCAAACCCATCTTCATAACCCAACCCGGATCCCCTACCTAATCCTAGCCGTTGATCTAAATGATCAACGGCCGATATCGGCCCTTACCTTTTTTAATTCAAACGACCCCTAACCCTAACCCCATTTCACACACTTCGCCGCCTCTGAATCTCCTTCTCTCTCAATCCTCTCTCAAACCCCTCTCAAACCCTAGCCGCCGCCCTCAACTCCAACCCTGGAACCTCCGAAATCCATGGCTTCCAAGGCCATCGGAGGCCTGTATCCACCTCCTATAGCTTCTACATGCCCGGTTATCATGGTTTCCAGGCTAGATCCTGGAAGAGTTTGGTCCAGACCTTGGTCGTCTTCCGTTTATGACTGTTCTCCGGTCGTCTCTGACCTTTCTCCGGCCAGCCATGGCTATTCGAGTCTGACTCTTGACTCTCCTGGTTAGATCGATGGTTTTCAAAGCCTTTCTCACCATTTGGGTTTCTTCTGAAACCCTAACCTTCAAGGTTCTTCCGATTTCTTTTAGATCTGTGTTTGCTCTAAACTTCTAAACGTTTTTTTTAAAAAAGTTTCTCCTAAAACTCTACCTTCAAAACCCTTTATCTTTTCCGATTAGGGTTTTTGCTAAGTTGTCTCGAAGCTTTCCCTGATTTTTTTGACATGTTCTACTGTGTTTTCCTTATGTTGTGCTTCTACTGGAGTTTGCATGTTAAAGGCCTTAATTTCATTTGAAGTTTCTGAATCTATTTTGTTATTATTTGTTTGATTTACTTGCGTTTCATCTCCAGACTCGATTGGTGTTAAAAAACCCTAAGTTTGGGTTCATTCGAGTTTCTGAGACTATTTGTTGTATGATTTACTTGTTCGTCATCTTTGAGTTCGATTGGCTTCAAAAACCCTAATTTCTTTGGGGTCCTATTCGAACTTCTGAAGCTGCTTGTGCAACTCATCTGTTTGAAGTTGCTTGACTGGATTTGAAACCTTTTTGTTTCAGCATTTGTTTCTTTATGTGATTTGATTTCCTGCTATCACTGAAACTCGACTATACTTTTTCAGTAGGGCCTTTTTACTTAACCCTTTGCATGCTTCTGATACTCTCTCTTCTCTCTGTTACTAAGTTAATGAAATTGACCTATGTGACTACCATGTTTCGATAGTTCACTGTCTACTGACTATGTGATTGTTATTGCATGCTTCTTCTCTTTGCCATAGTTTGGCCTCGCATGCCTAATGTTTATGCACTCTATTTATATGCTGAATTCCCCTCTTAAATGACCTTCAATTTTGGACTGATTTCAAACCATCCCTTGTGAAATTCTGATTGCACATGTATGTTAAGTAATTGATTCTTTCCTTGTTTCGCCTTACTGATTTCCCTGTTTCTTGGTCTAATTTGCACACTTTCCTGTGAACCTTCAATCCCTACTTTTCTACTTAATTTTATTAATTCCCTTACCTTGGTTACATTCGTATTTGATTCTTAACGACCATTCCTTGTTTAGAATATGATGAACCTAGTCTCTATTACATATTGTGTTCTTGTAGTATGCTGAAAATATTTCCTTATTTATTATATTCAGCCTTGTGTGATTTCTTTCCTTACTTACTATTTGCATGTTACCGTTTAAAATTAACTCCTTAATTAAAGGAAGTACTTATACTGATTTAATTTTGATTAGCACATAGTTCCATAATTACTGCTAAAGCATGATTCTTGCTTTATTTTCTACCTGTTTTCAAACTATAAGTACCTTGCTCTCTCATTAACACAAGGACAGGAACACTTTTGCTTCAAAAACTCACACTTACACTAAAAACACTCTCTCTTGATTTACTACTTGCACTGTGACCTGTTTGAAAGCCCAAAGCTATATTTCAAAGTCCTACAGCTTTTCTTTACTACATTTGCTTCTTTAAACTGGTATGTTCTAATTAAGTTTTCAGCATCAACAACAACTTGTTTACTTAGTGTTCATGAAATCTAGTCTGCCTACTGCTTGTATCTATTTCAGTACCTTTATTAGCATGCTGTAATTTCTTTTCTCTTGTTCCGAATCAGTGCATTATGAATCCTAAATCCCTACCCCAATCTGTTTGATACTTATGGTTTGTTTGGGGCATGACAGCATCAAATATTGCTGAACATGACTCAATCTTGTTCCTCCTAGGATCATTACCTCTATGCTACCCTTATATGTGTGTGTTCTGGTTGATTCACAAGCATGACAGCACCCCTATTGCTGTGCATGCCTAGAATTGACTCATACCTAAATGCATAGGCTCTTTGCAATTCCCAATCCCTGAACCCCTTTTGTATGAATTTATCAACTCTGTAACTGTTTCCCTACCACCCTTTACCCCTCTCCTTTAATCCTCTATTTCTGCACTTGCACTATCTTCTTAGACTTAAGTTCTGCCCCCCTCGTGTGAGCCTTGCCTTGGGACCCATGAGCTCCGTCTGAACTTGGGCACATGAGGGTTGGCACTCCCACACTGCACTTGTCCCTATTCTGGTTATGAAACTTGGGTGTGAGCACTGCCCGGGGTCCTATTGAGGCCCTTAGGGAACTCTGACATACTCAAGTCTGAGAAAGGCTTTGGATCAGCGGTCTTTGAGTTGGTTTATCTCATAACTCAGAGAGGAAGTCAAGAATCAGGCTTCCTCTGGTTGTAATTTTCTTTGTACTTTACTTATGTAATTTATTATTCCTGGTTTGTAATAATTTGTAATGAACATTTGGGGCTGGCTAGTGAAGAAAGGGTTGGGTAATTATGCATGCAAAGGTAGAAAATATGCCTATAGGACTTCTCTTAATTCTACACTTGCAAACTGCATTAGAAAATATGTCTATAGGACTTCTTTTAATTCTGCATTTTCAAACTGCATTAGAAAATATGCCTATAGGACTTCTTTTAATTCTGCACTTGCAAACTGCATTAGAAAATATGTCTATAGGACTTCTTTTAATTCTGCACTTTCAAACTGCATTAGAAATCATGTCTCTAGGATTATACTAAATCCCGTTCGTTCAGTTTCACACCTAGATAACCTATCTATAGGTCGTATTAAAATTTTGCATGCCACTTAGATATCATGCTTTAGGTTCTAAACGGCTAAATAAGTATCATGTTCGTAACTTTGAAATCAGTAACATGTGGAAATCATGCCTGCATGGATTCTTAAATAAAATTTGACTCGTTTCATTCCCATTCAATATTAGATATCATGTTCATAGGGATTAAAAATCAGTAATAGTAGATACTATCACCTGCAGAACCTGTAACTAGTCTAATTTAATTTTGTCCCTTCTGAACTTCTTTTAATAATCTAATCCCCTTACTTAACAAGGTTTAGCAAGCATGCCTATATGATTTCAAATAATTTATTTCGAGTTTACTGTCTCATCCCTTTCTGAATTGAATAGACATCATGCCTCTAGGACTCCGTCTAAGCACTCAGGCAAGCCTTAGGATAATAATCGTAAAACTAAATCCGCTTCATTAATTGCTACAACCAGCAGGCAGGACTGATTCGGACTTCTTATCTGAGTTATGTAATAAACTAAGCTGCCTCAACAATTAATTTCCCTCGTCTTTATGTGCTTTAAATCAGACCTAAAAAAGTATGTGCAAGTCATGCTATTTATGTGCTCTTGTTTGAGGAGGTATACTTGAGCCTTATATGCTTATGTGCTTCTCCCCTTTAATGTGCAGTCTTTATTTGTTTTGTATGTCGCCTTAGAATTTTTACCTTTGAAACTTCAAATAAGCCTAATATCCCTCCCTTTAGGATTAGTAGTCCTAAGTGCCTCTGGGACTGATAGGAATGGGACGGGTAATAGCATGCAATAAGTAATCGAGACCAATCCGCGCTTTAATATCTTAACGGGGTGGGAGGGTAGATATGGATATGATGACCACGCGATAATATCACGTGTAGCCCCTCATTGAATGATTACCGGACATTGTGTGGGGCGATCCATATTTTTAATAAACCTAGGACCCCCCCCCCCCCCCCCGTCCCCTTTTTCTTTTATTCTTTACTCTTTTTTTAACATTGTAACTCCTTATTTAAAATCAGCTCTTTGATTGTTCTTTCAAATTTGCTTACTTCCAAACCATTATGAATTGAAATCCCCTCTTACTTGAGCCTTATCTGCTTACATGTTAATTGTATCCCAAATTCACAATAACTGTTTGGCCGGGAACCACACTAGTGGATCCTGAGGGGTGCCTAACACCTTCCCCTTAGGATAATTTCAAAGCCCTTACCCTATCTCTGGTTATCCAAGTTTAGTTATAATTGAACCTGTAAGGTGTCCTAATGCACCATAAATCATTAGGTGGCGACTCTTCAAAACCCAGTTCCCAAAAGGAACGAATTGTCCCTCCAAATGTCATGAACCTGATTTCGCGAGAAAAAGGGGGCACGACAATATTCAATACTCCCCTTCAAGCTAGGTGGAGTAAAGATATTAAGTAATCCTAGCTTGGACCTTGAGTGTAGGTGTTGATCTTTGTTTAGCCCCTTTGTAAGAATGTCAGTTATTCGTTGATGTTAATGTATCCGTCCTCACAAGTCTCTGTTGTATCTTCTCTCTTATGAAATGACAATCTATCTCAATATATTTTGTTCTTTCGTGGAAAAATGGATTAGCTGCAATTTGAATTGCAGCTAGCTTTGCTGTCACTGTAAATAGTTACCGGGAGTTCAATCTTGAGGCCAATTTCTTTGAGCATTCCTAATAGCCATGTCAAATCTGCTATTGCTGAAGCCATGCTTCTTTACTCATATTCAGCGGAGTTTCTTGATATTGAAGTCTGTTTCTTCGATTTCCACGACACTGTTGAATCTCCAATCTTCACTAGAAAACCTGTGATAGACTTCCTTATTTGAGGGCATGTAGCCCAATCAACATCACAAAATACTGTAATTTTATCCTGAGGTTTATTTGATAGAAGCACACCAAGGTCAGGCTCATTTTTTATATATTTAGCTATTCTTTGAGCTGCTTCCACGTGCGATCTTTTTGGTTGTTGCAAAAATTGGGATAAGTGATGTGCACCGAAGACTATGTCAGACCTTGTGGCTGTGAGATATATTACCTTTCCAATAAGCCTTTGGTTTGGTCCTCGATCAATTAAGACTTCATCTTCTGTGAGTGAAGCAATTGAGAAGTGTTCATCATATTCCCTAGTTGTAAATTTCGGATTGTTGTCCATAGGTGTACCTGTTAGTTTTGCAGCTGAGAGTCCAAGTTTAGACACTAATTCCAATGCATATTTTCATTGATACATTAGGATTCCTTTATCTGATCTTGCAAATTCAATCCCTAGAAAGTATTTTAATTCTCCCAAGTCCTTCTTCTTAAATGCTTTCTATAGTTCACTCATAGTGTCCTCTATAAGATCCAACATATCATTTGTTATCAACATGTCATCAACATAGATAAGAACCACTGTAGTGCCTTAGTTTGTCCTTTTGATGAACAGGGAATCTGAGTAAACTAGAAACTCAGCAAAGCTTCTGTCAATTTTGCATTCCACTTTGGGTGCATGTTTTAATCTATAGAGGAATTTTATGAGTCAACACACTTTAGTCTCCCCCTGACTCTGAAATCCCTGTGGCAATTCCATGTGTATTCATCAGTGAGATCTCCTTGTAAGAAGGAATTATAAGCATCCATTTGGTGTATATGCCAACCTCTTGAAGCTGCTATAGATAAGATTGATCTCACTGTCACCATCTTGACTACAGGAGAAAATGTCTCCTAGTAGTCTATGCCTTCTTATTGACTATAGACTTTTGCTACAAGTCTTGCCTAAAGCATTTCTACTTCACCCGTTGCTTTACACTTAATCTTGTGTATCCATTTGCAACCAATTGGTTTCTTCCCTTTTGGCAAGCTTACAATCTCCCATGTGTTATTCTCTTGTAATGCATTGATTTCTGACTGCATTGCTTCAATCCAATCTGGATCTTGAGCTGCTTCAGCATAAGACTGAGGTTTTATAATAGATGAGGAGGCTGGTAGAAAAACATTGTATGTTGGTGAGATTTTGTCATAGGAGATGAAGACTGAGATTGGATAAGTGGTACTGTTATGTAGACTAAGAGATATTGTCACGATCCCATTTATCCTCCGTAGGATGTCGTGACGGCACCTAGTCTCTAAGACTAGGTAAGACTAATAATTATACATAATAACTGAATATTAAGCTTAAACTCAAATCTGAAAAGCTAAAATAAATAAAACTGCAATTCAAAATGATTACAACTCCCAAAACCCGATAGAAATAAGTCACTAGCTCTAAGAGAAATGCTAAATGTCTCTATACATCAAAGTCTAATGAAGATAAGGAAAAACAACATCATAAAGGTAGAGGGGGACTACGAGGTCTGCGGACGCTGGCAAGTATACCTTGAAGTCTCCACTTACTCACTTCTCACTGATATCGGGGCTGGTAGAAGGTACCTGGGTATGCACAAAAAGATGTTCAGAAAAGTAGTATGATTACACAACAACGATACCCAGTAAGTACCAAGCCTAACCTCAGTAGAGTAGTGACGTGGTCAGGTCAGGACCCTACTGGAATAAAAAAGAAATAAGGCAGAAGATATAATAATATAATGAAAAGACTGAGAATTAAACAATGAGAAATTACAAAAAGGTAACAACACAACAAAGAGGGGTAAACAACAAGGGCGCTGCCAAGGTACCGCCTCATTGTTCAAAAAGTAAATACACAAAAGTTGAGCTTCCGAGGTACCGCCTCGTAGTCCCAAAAGTAAATACATAACAAGGGAGCTACAGAGGTACCGCCTCGTAGTCCCAAAAGTAAATGCACAATAGGGGAGCTCCTGAGGTACCGCCTCATACTCCCAAAAGTAAATAAATAACTCATAACCGATGGAACAACGAATTTACAACAAGGAATCCTACAGTTAAAGATTGAATACAAAATCAAGGAAGTGCAGGAATCAACTAAGCATGTTGCACAGATTTCAAGTAAGAACTAAGACACGTAGATATGCGATATTAGGGTGAACATGATAGCTACACATGCTAAGGAAACTCAGTTAAGGAATATAAAGAAGACTACTCAGCAAGAACCGGATTTGTCAACATATAACCCGAGTACACACTTGTCACCTCGCATACACGGCCTCTACGTATTTCAAATACCATAACAGTACCAAAACCTAAGGGGAATTTCCCCCATATAAGGTTAGACAAGTCACTTACCTCGAATCTCGCTCAATTAATCAATAAGAATGCCTTTCCCTCGACTTTCCAACTCTGTACAACCCAAATCTAGCCAAAAGCAATTACATACTATAAATATCACTATAAGAAACTAATCTAAATAATGAAATCATGACTTTAACAAGAAATTAGTAAATCGCCCCAAAAAGTCAACCAAGGCCCATGTCTCGGAATTGGGTAAAAGTCACAAAATACGAACACCCATTCCATATCAAGTTCACCCATACCAAAATTACTCAAATCAGATATAAAAATCTCGATCAAAACCTTAAAATTCGACCTAAGGATTTTTCCACCATTTTCGCAAATTTCTCAACCTAAATCATTAATTAAGTGAAGAAATTAATGATATATTAGTGGGAATTAATCAAGAATGAGTCAAGAATACTTACCCAAATGTTTCCTTTGAAAATCCTCCAAAATTTCGCTTAAATCCGAGCTGATAAAGTCCCAAAATGAAAAAAAATGGGAGAAAAACCCTCCATTTTGAACATTTATGTTCTGCCCAGGTGTTATGCATCGCGATCGCCGGACCCACATCGCGATCACGAAGAACAATAAATCTCAGCCTCAAAAAATGGCCTACGCAAACGCGAAGACTAAAAGCCTGATACCCCTACTGCATCGCGTGCTCCACTACGTGATCGCGTAGACTAAAAGCCTGATACCCATACTTGCCATTTCTCTACGTGAATGTGTGGACCTTCTCGCGAATGTGTAGACCTGAGGCTCACAAGGCTTCACGAACGTGGGACCTACTTCACGGACACGAAGATAAAATTTCCAGAAATCCCCAACTTCTCTACGCGAACGTAGGAACCCTTCACGAACGCGTAGAAGGAAACCAGAAACAGCAGATCCCTAAACTTCAACCATCTTTCGAAACAAAATCCCAATTTGTTAACCATTCGAAATCCACCCGAGGCCCCCGGGACCTCAACCAAACCTACCAATAAGTCCTAAAACATCACACGAACTTAGTCAAGCCTTCAAATCACATCAAAAAATGCAAAAACCACGAATCGCACCAAATTCAAGCTTAATGAACTAAGAAATTTCCAACTTCTACAAACAACGCCGAAACCTACCAAATCACGTCCGATTGACCTCAAGTTGTGCACGAAAGTCATGCTTGACATTACGGACATACTCCAACTTCCGGTATCAAAATATGACCCCGATATCAAAAAGTCCACTCTTGGTCAAACTTTCTAAAAATCATCAAATTTTCCAACTTTCGCCATTTAACGCTGAAATGAACTACGGACCTCCAAATCAACATTCGGATGCTCTAGTAAAACCAAAATCATCATATGGAGCTATTGGAGCCGACAAAATTCTATTCTGTAGTCGTCTTCACACAATTCAAACTACTGTCAATTCCGACGACTTAAACTTCCATTTTAGGGACTATGTGTCCCATTTCACTCCGAAACCAAAAACCAAACCTTCTGGCGAGCCACAAAACCACAAAATGAGATAGAGAAAGCAATAGATAAGGGTCCGGGGCTAATACTCTCAAAACGACAGGCTGGGTCGTTACATCCTCCCTCTCTTAAAGCAAACGTTCATCCTCAAATGAGTATAGAGACATACTTGAAGTGGTGAACTGTAGTGAGACTAGGTGGTAGTGCAAGTCTGTAAGCTGCCTCTCCAACCCTCTCAAAAATCTCAAAAGGCCCAATATACCTAGGGCTCAACATGCCCTTCTTTTTGAACCTCTAACTCCCTTTATGGAGCAAGACCCGCTCCACAACCATGAATGCAATATCGCGAGCCTTCTGATCTGCATTGCTCTTCTGTCTGGACTGGGCTGTACGAAGTCGATCCTGAATAAATTTAACCTTTTACAAAGCATCCTGAACCAAATTTGTACCCATTAGCTTTGCCTCACCCGGCTCAAACCAACCTACTGGAGACCAGCACTGCCTACCATACGAAGCCTCATATGATTCGATCTGGATGCTCGAGTGATAACTGTTGTTGTAGTAAAACTCCATTAGTAGCAAGAACTGATCCCAAGCACCCCCAAAATTCATCACACAAGCACGAAGCATATCTTTCAATATCTGAATAGTGCGCTCGGACTATCCGTTCGTCTGATGGTGAAATATTGTACTCAACTCCACCCTAGTACCCAACTCTCGTTGTACGACTCTCTAAAATTGTGATGTAAATTGTGTACCCCGGTTAGAGATGGTAGATACTGGTACGCCATGAAGCCTGACAATCTCGCAAAGGTAAACCTGAGCCAACTGCTTTGAAGAATAAGTAGTAATCACAGGAATGAAATAAGCTGACTTGGTCAACTATCTACAGTCACCCAAATGGCATCGAACTTCCTCTGAGTACGTGAGATCCTAACAACAAAATCCATAATGATTCGCTCCCATTTCCACTTTGGAATCTCTAACTTCTGAAGCAATCCACCCGACCGCTAATGCTGATACATCACTTGCTGGCAATTTAGGCACCAAGCTACATACTCCACTATGTCCTTTTTCATCCGCCTCCACCAATAGTCTGCCTCAATTCCTAATACATCTTTGCGGCACCTGGATGAATGGAGTACCACGAACTATGAGCCTCTTGGAGAATCAGCTCACACAAGCCATCTACATTAGGCACACATAGCATGCCCTGCATCTGTAATATACCATCCGCTCCAATAGTGAGCTCTTTGGCATCGTATGTCCTTGAGGACAAGCATATGGGGTTCATCATACTGACGCTCTCAGATACGATCATAAAGAGAAGACTTAGAAACCACACAATTCAAAACTCGGCTCGGCTCGAAAACATCCAATCTGACAAACTGGTTGGCCAACGCCTGAACATCCAAGGCTAAAGGCCTCTCTACTACTGGTAGATATGCTAAGTTGCCCAAACTCTCCGCCTTGCGACTAAAGGCATCGACCACCACATTGGCCTTCTCGGGATGATAAAGAATGGTGATGTCATAATCCTTAAGCAGCTCCAACCATCTCCGTTGCTGCAAATTAAGGTCCTTTTTTAAACAGATGCTGAAGACTCCGGTGATCGGTGTAGACCTCACAAGGGACACCGCAAAATAGTGCCGCTAGATCTTCAAGGCATGAACAATAGCTGTTAACTCGAGGTCGTGGACATGATAGTTCTTCTCATGCACCTTCAGCTCCCTGGATACGTAGGTAATCACCCTATCGTCCTGCATCAACAACGCGCCGAGACCAATGCGCGACACATCATAATACACTTGCATAGGACCCCGAACCAGTAGGCAATGCAAATACTGGGGCCGTAGTCAAAGCTCTCTTAAGCTTTTGAAATCTCTCCTCACACTCCTCGGTCCACCTGAACGGAGCACCCTTCTGGGTCAATCTGGTCATAGGTGCTGCAATAGACGAAAAACCCTCTACGAATCAATGGTAATACCCCACCAAGCTAAGAAAATTCCGGAGGGCCAGCTCTGCGCTACTTCAATCTTCCTCGGATCTACCTTGATCCCCTCATTCGATACTACATGACCCAAAAATGGCACTAAATCTAGCCATAACTCACACTTCGAAAATTTTGCATATAACTTCTTCTCCCTCAAAGTATGAAGCACAGTCCTCAGGTGCTTCTCATGATCCTCCCGGCTCCGGGAGTACACCAGAATGTCGTCAATAAACACAATGACGAAAGAGTTAAGATAGGGCCGAAATACAATGTTCATCAAGTGCATGAATGTTGTCGGGGTGTTAGTCAGCCCAAAAGACACCACAAGGAACTCGTAATGACCATACCGAGTCCTGAAGGTAGTCTTTGGGATATCTGTTTCTCGAATCTTCAACTGATGATAGCCTGAACGCAAGTCATTAGAGAACACTTTGGCACCCTGAAGCTGATCAAATAGGTTATCAATATGTGGCACTGGATACCTATTCTTCATTGTAACCTTGTTCAACTAACGATAATCGATACACATACACATAGAACCATCTTTCTTCTTCACAAACAAGACTGGCGCACCCCAAGGCGACACACTGAGCCGAATGAAGCCCTTATCAAGAAACTCGTGTAACTTCTTTAACTCTTTCAACTCTGTTGGGGCCACGCGATAGGGTGGAATAGAAATGGGCTGAGTGTCCGGTAACAAATCAATACCAAAGTCGATATCTTTATTGGGTGACATGCCCGGAAGATCCGCCGGGAACATATTTGGAAAATCCCTCACTATCGAAACTGACTCGACGGTAGGAGTATGAACACTAACATCCCTCACATATGCTAGATATGCATCACACCCCTTCTCAACCATCCACTAGGCTTTTAGAAATGAAAAAACCCTGCTAGGAGCATAATCTAAGGTACCTCTCCACTCTAATTGCGATAGACCTGGCATAGCCAATGTTACCGTTTTGGCGTGACAATCAAGGATAGCATGATAGGGAGACAACCAGTTCATGCCCAAAATAACATCGAAATCCACCATACTAAGCAACAATAAATTAGCTCTGGTCTCAAAAACACTAAGAACAACCAACCACGACCGATGCACACGGTCAAAAACAATAGAATCTCTCACGGGTGTAGACACATAGATAGGAGAACATAAAGAATCACGGGATACGCCCAAATATGGAGCAAAATAAGATGATACATAGGAATTAGTGGATCCTGGATCAAATAAGACTGATGCATCTCTATGACAGACCGGAACAATACCTGTGATGACAGAGTTAGATGCAAGTGCCTCCGTCCTAGCATGAAGGGCATAATATCTTGTCTGGCCTCCTGATGTTAAGTTGAAATGCTACACTTTTAGCACATTACCCGCCCAATTTTTTGTTGGTTTAGTGATTTATTGTGCGACATTGGAGCTAAATTGGGTATTTTTATGTGTAGGAACATCGGAAGAAACAGTCGAATGAAAGGCGCACAAAAAAAGGATCAAAATGCAAGAAAACAGCACAAAAGCATCAAGTACCCCAACCGTGCTACAGACCAGGCTTTGCTAGGTCTATAGCCAGGTTGACCGCGCTATAGACCAAGCTTCGCGAGGTTTAGAACCAGGTTTACCGTGCTATAAACCAGGTTTCACGAGGTCTATAGCCAAGTTGACTGCGCTATAGACAAGGCTTCACGAGGTCTATAGCCAGCTTGACCGCGCTACAGACCAAGGTTCGCGAGGTCTATAGCTTGGTAATTAAAAGTCACATGTTAAAAGACTCCAACCCGGATTTGGACTCAAGAACATCAACCTTAGCCTATAAATACTCCCTAGACATGTCTGAACGGAGGAGAGCCGATTGTCAGGGCAGACTCCACCAGAAGGATGTTTTTATAGCAAATTCGACCAAAAGGGAGACATTTTTTTAGAGGAGATTCGACCTAAGGAGGCAAGAACTCACTAGGAGCAAGGCGGTGAATTCTTCTACGAGTTTTTCACTCCCCTCTTCCTATTTTCATTATTGGTTATGAATTCTAGTATTGCACTCTTGCATACTATTATGAATAGCTAATTTTTTATCTAGGATTTTGATGAAACCTTTTGTAGGATAAATTCTAGTGACATTTTTATATAATTGAGCCATTGGATTTCTCTACTTGTTCAACTACGTATTTATTGTTGTTGACTGAATGGCCATCAATTGACTGTGCCTATATTGCTCGAGAGAGAATACGCATTTAAGTAATTGTTGAATAACATCACTCCTAACGTATGTGAGAGATCAATATGGAGGGTTTAAAGGCGGGATTAGAGATAACAAAACCTTAGTGCGATCATAGTGAGCTGTGAATTAGTGCCAGCTAGCGTAGCTCGAGAGAATACGTCTAGTAAATTGTGGTAGTTGCTCGAGAAAGAACTACGACACCCAAAGTACTCACGATCAGTAGAGAATACTTAGGCGAAATTAAGAAGACGTAGTGGGAAGGATTCGACAATTAGGAAAATCATAACTCTAGACCTCCTTAATCTTGTCTCCATCCTCTCCTTTAATTTGTTAGTTAATTAGTTTAACATAAGAATCTTTATATTTACAACATAGGAATTGTTCGAGCCTGTCTTCTTAGTGATAGCCAACAGTTGTAGCTAAACCTTAGTTCTTTGTGTGATTCGACTCCGAAATCTTAAACCAAATTATATTTGCAGCAACCACTAGTCCTTTTTAGGACTAGAGTTGGGCGTGATCACCTCCCCTCTAGGGTGTGCTCTACCTGCTCAACCTCCTCCTCTAACTGGCTATGCAGGTGAGGCGGCCACCGGTATGGCAACCATGGACTGAGAAGCTTAAGGACCCGGTGGAATACGCGAAGCTTGAATAGCCTGTGGAGGTGCACCCCTCTCGAGTCTAGGTTAATCCTTCACCACATGACGACTGTCCCCACACTCAAAACAAGCTCTAAGAGGATGTGGCTGTTATGGTTGGCTCGGGCCTGATCGGCTGGACTGACCACTGTAAGCACCTCGTGCAGAAGGTGCACTAGATAATGGAGGTTCATAATAGGGAGCCTAAGGCCTAAGAGTGCTTAGAGTACTGCTGGAAGCTGGAAGTGCTGAATGAACGGGGCTACTCACACAGCCCCTACCATGACGAGCTGCAACTGGGGCATGAGTACTACTATATGTGCCAGACTCTCGAGACCTTTTGGCCTCTCTCTCTCCCCTCTCTCCCGAGTCAACATATCCTCCAATCTCCTAGTAATCTCCACTACCTGCCGATATGAGATGTCTATCTCCAACTCTCGGGCTATGCTAAATCTGATACTGGGGTTGAGCCCCTCGATAAATCAGCGAACCCCTTCTCGAACAGTAGAAACCAAGGCTGGTGCACAATAGACAAATCACTGAATCAGACCGCATACTTCAACACGGTAATAGAACCCTGGTGCAACTACTCAAACTCTGCGCGCCATGCATCTTTAAGACTCTAGGGAACATACTCGCTCAAGAACATATCCGAGAATTGAGTTCAAGTGAGTGAAGCTGCCTCGTCTAGACTATCATATGCTCGATACCACTGATAGGCCGCTCATCTAAGCTAGAACATAGTGAAAAAAAACCCCACTAGACTCTGTAACACCTGTAGTATAGAGGATACTGTGGCACTCCTCAAGAAAACCCTGGGTATCCTCTGATGCCAAGCCATTGAAAGTAGAAGTGTGGTACTTCTTGTACCTCTCGAGCCTAAGCTGCTCCTCCTCAAAAACTGCTGCCCTAGCCTCGGGTCGAACTAGGGCTACCGACTGCACTAGTATGACCTCTGCAACCTGGTCGACCTGGTCCCGCTGCTCTGGGGCACGGGCGGCGGGAGTCTGTGCTCCCCCTAGCCTGAGATATGGCAGGAGCAAGTGTTATCAACCCTGCCTGAGCAAAAGTGCTGAACATACTCAAAAACCAGGCGAGGGTCTCCTAAACAGCTGGTGCAGTAACAGGAGTCTCAGGTGCCTGCCTCCAACTGGAGCTACTGGTGGTTTCTGTGTAGCAGCTCGTGCGGGTGCTCTAGCAGCACCACGTGGACGACCTCGGCCTCTACCCCAGCCCCAGCCTCTCGCGGCTCTAGGAGGTAACGCGGGTATCTGGTCATCTGATCCAGCTGTACATGTCCTTACCATTTGTAAGAGAATAGAAAGATAGAGATTTAGAATCCGAAGTAAAGGATTTTGCACGATGAGGAATCAAAGAAGTGAAGTTTTTACTAACAGTACCATAGCCTCCCGAAGATAAGTACAGACATCTCCGTATTGATCCGCGAGACTCTACTAAACCTGCTTGTGACTCATAACACCTATTAACCTAGAGCTCTGATAACAACTTGTCATAACCCCATTTCCCCTCTATAGGATATCGTGATGGCACCTAGTCTCTAAGACTAGGTAAGCATAACAATTATCATAATAACTGAATATTAAGTTGAAACTCAAATCTCAAAATCTGAAATAACTAAAATTTCAATTCAAAATGATTACAACTCCCAAAACCCGGTAGAAATAAGTCATAAGATCTAAGAGAAATGCTAAATGTTTCTATACATCAGAGTCTAATGAAGATAAGGACAAACAACATCATAAAGGTAGAGGGGGACTCTCAGGTCTGCGGACGCTATCAGATATACCTTGAAGTCTCCACGTACTCGCTTCTCACTGATATCGGGGCTGGTAGGAGGTACCTGGGTCTCCACAAAAAGATGTGCAGAGGAGTAGTATGAGTACACCACAATGGGACCCAGTAAGTGCCAAGCCGAAACTCAATAGAGCAGTGACGAGGTCAGGTCAGGGCCCTAGTGGAATAAAAAGGAAACAAGGCAGAAGATATAATAATACAATGAAAAGACTGAGAATTTAACAATGAGAAATTACATAAAGGTAGTAACACAGCAAATAGGGGTAAACAACAGGGGCGCTCCCGAGGTACTACCTCGTAGTCCCAAAAGTAAATACACAATTCGTAACAGAGGGAACAACGAATTTACAATAAGGAATGCAACAGTTAAAGACTAAATACAAAATAAAGGAAGCAGGAATTAAACTAAGTATGTTGCATAGATTTCAAGTAAGAATTAAGACACGTAGACATACGATATTAGGCTGAACATGATAACTACACATGCTAAGGCAACTCAGTTAAGGAATTTAAAGAAGACTACTTAGCAAGAACCGGATTTGTCAACATATAACCCGAGCACGCACTCGTCACCTCGCGTACACGGCCTCCATGTATTTCAAATGCCATAAAAGTACCAAAAACCTAAGAAAAATTTCCCTCACATAAGGTTAGACAAGTCACTTACCTCGAATCTCGCTCAATCAACCAATAAGAACACCTTTCCCTCGACTTTCCAACTCCAAACGCCCCAAATCTAGCCAAAAGCAATTACATAGTATAAATATCACTATAAGAAGCTAATCTAAATAATGAAATCATGATTTTAACAAGAAATTAGGAAATCACCCCAAAAAGTCGACCCAGGCCCACGTCTCAAAATCGGGTAAAAATCATAAAATGCGAACACCCATTCGATATCGAGTTCACCCATACCAAAATTACTCAAATCCGATACAAAAATCTCGATCAAAACCTCAAAATTCGGCCTAAGAATTTTTCCGCCATTTCCCCAAATTTCTCAACCGAAATCCTTAATTAAGAGAAGAAATTAATGACAGATTAGTGGGAATTAATTAAAATGAGTCAAGAATCCTTACCAAAAATTTTTCTCTGAAAATACCCTAAACTTTGCCTAAATCCGAGCCCAAAGATTCCCAAAATGAAAAATGGGAGAAAAACCCTCGATTTTAAACATTTAAGTTATGTGCAAGTGTTATGCATCGCAATGTCGGGACCCATATCGCGGTCGCGAAGAACAATAAGTCTCAGCCTCGAAAAAAGGCCTACGCGAATGCGAAACCACTACTGTGAACGCGAATCTTTACCTGGCTGACCATTCGCGAATGCGTGCTCCACTACGCAATCGCGTAGGCTAAACGCCCGATGCTCCTACTGGCCGTTTCTCTACGCGAACGCGTGGACCTTCTTGTGAATGCGTGGACCTGAGGCACACAAGGCTTCGCGAATGCGGGACCAACTTTGCAAACGCGAAGACAAAATTTCCAGAAATCCCCAACTCCTCCATGCAAACACGCGAACACCTTCGCGAACGCGTAGAAGGAAACCAAAAATACCATATCCCTGAATTTCAGCCATCTTTCAAGACCAAATCCTAATCCGTTAACCATTTGAAATCCACCCGAGTCCCTCTGGACCTCAACCAAACCTAACAAAAAGTCCTAAAATATCAGACGAACTTAGTCGAGCCTTCAAATCACATCAAACAACGCTAAAACCACAAATCACACCCCAATTCAAGCTTAATGAACTAAGAAATTTCCAACTTCTAGAAACGATGTCGAAACCTATCAAATCATTTCTGATTGACCTCAAATTTTGCACACAAGTCACGTTTGACATTACAGACCTAATCCATTTTCCGGAGTCCTAATCCAGCCCCGATATAAAAAAGTCCACTCCTGGTCAAACTTCCCAAAAATTATCCAATTTTTCAACTTTCGCCATTTAATGCCGAAATGACCTACGGACCTCCAAATCAACATCTGGACGCGCTTTAAAGACCAAAATCACCATACGGAGGTATCGAGACCGAAAAAACTCCATTCCGGATTCATCTTCACACAACTCAAACTACGTCAATTCCTACAACTTAAACTTCCATTTTAGTGACTATATGTCTCATTTCACTCTGAAACCAAAAACCAAGCCTCCCGACGAGCCACAAAACCATAAAATGAGATAGAGGAAGTAATAAATAGGTTTTCGGGGCTAATACAATCAAAACGACCAGCCGATCATTACAGATATGAAGTCTTTCTTCCATATAGGTGGCTTTGAAGTTCTTGTTGGCTTCCTGGTAGGCTCAACTCTTGGTTTTAATCTTCACATAGGCTGAGTGAGCAAAGGTTAAGTTGTTGGTGCTATAGTGGGATGTATAAGAGGTTGTGTATTTATATTGATATGAGGTTGTATAATGGATTGTGTTTCTGGATTGGTTTGAGATGGATGCCGACTGATATAGTTGATGGTTGTTGTGCTATCTCATTATTTTCATTCACTCTTCTATCAGAAGGCTCTTGTAGTTCCGGATTTGGTAGATTGTGTTCATATACTAAAGCCATCTCAGTCATAGTGTTGGTGAATATTAGAATTTCAGCGGTACTCCATTTGAATGGAAAATCATCTTTCCTGAAACTAACATCCATGCTGACAAAAAAAACATTTGTTATTGAGATCATATAAAGTATAATCTTTTTGTACCTCTGAGTATCCCAACAGTAAAGCAATCCTTGTCATTGGTTGCAGTTTATCAGTTTCAGCAAGGTTCTTGGCATATCATAGACATCCTATTACTCTTAGGTGATTGAGTAAGGTTTCTTGTTATAAATCTTTTTATATGGAGATACTTTAATCACAGATGAAGGCAAGCTATTAATCAAATACATAGCAATATGAACACAATGTCCCAAAATTTTTGAGGAATATTTGCCTGAAATCTAACTGCTCTTTTTATTTCTAGAATGCGTCTATGTTTTCTTTATGTTATAACATTTGCTTGGGTGTATAGGCACAAGACTTTTGATGTATTATACCTAATTTTTTGAATATATTGTTACATACATCATTTAGGAACTCAATACCATTGTCAGATCTAACAACTTTAACCATGACATTAAACTAAGTTTGAACATATTTTAGGAAGAATGGAAAACAATACTGGCATCTGATTTTAGTTTAACAAATTAGACCCATGTCATTCTAATGAAATCATCTACCATGGTTAGAAAATATTTGCTTCTATCAAAGGTTTGAATTGTGTAAGGTCCCCATACATCCATATGAACAAGACCAAATTTAGCAAAACTTTTACTTGAAATAGTAGGGAAAGGTAGTCTACATCGTTTAGCACATTGGACATATACTACACTTCTTAATTGTTTCTCTTATAAACTGATTATTAGCAGGTAGTATTTTATTTAAGGTAGTGCAAGATACATGGACAAATCTCATATGCCACAGTTTTATTTCATCTTCACTAACATCAATAACTTGATGCACTTTTAGACTAGTTTCTCTAAATTTTCCTGTATACTTGTTTAATAGCATGAATAGGCCTTCACTCTCCTTACAATCTCCTTTACCTTGCCACTGCAAAGATCTTGAAACACACAAAATATAGGATAAAGGCAGCTACACAGTTTAATTATTTTGCTTCCTATGAGATTGACATAAAGTCATAATTGAATTGAGGCAGTAGAAATATATTAGTTAGAGTACTGTTATCAGAAATTGTGCTAGAGTTAATGTGTGTAGCTTGTGATACATCACCATTTAGTAATTGCATATTTTTTGAACTTGTACTTTTTTATAGACATGCTTTGTTTAGCATGCTTGTATCAGATACCATATGGTTTGTGGCACTAGTGTCAATAATCCAGTCTCTAAGAAATTTTGACACTAGCATTGCCTTACTACTGCTAATGCCTACTTCTTTACCTGTTACATTGGCTGAGAAAGCAGTATAGGAATTTGCACTTTGATGTTGACTTTAACTAAGTAATTGCACAATTTGTTCATATTGAGACTGAGTGAAAGCACATGCTCCAGTCTGGGTTATCTGGCCTGGGAGCTGATTCATTTGAGCCATTTATGCAGGTGTGTCTGTATAGTGTACTCTGTTGGCTTTATTTTTCCCATGATTCTCAAGTTGTGTCAGTTGATCACTGATTTCTTCTGAAAACACATTGTAGGCAGCAGATGAACTACCTGGTCCTCTTGATCACGCCCAACTGTACCTTATAAAAAGGACTAAGTGGTCGTTGCAAATATAATCCGATTTACAAGTCCGGAGTCGAATTCCTCGGAGAACTAAGGCTTAGCCACAGTTGTTCAGTATTGCTAAGAAACGCAAGTCCAAACAATTTCAAAGTAATAAAGATTATAATATTTATTTTTATCTAATGAACTAATGATGAGTGGTGATTTTACCACTAAATCTAGTCTCTTTTCCTTAGCTTTTATGCCCTTTTACTATATATGAGGTCGTTTATGGTGTATATTGTTAAATTTTTAGGTAAATGATGCTATGAAGTGATTTGAATTGAATTGAAGTGGAATTGAGCACAGGAGGGTGAAAACAATGCAAAACTCTCCAGTAATTCCGCATCTGCGGAAGAGTTGTCGCAGAAGCGATCCCGCATCTGCGGGGAGTAGAAACGCATCTGCGGAGATGAACCTTTTCCCAAGAATCGCATCTGTGAGACATTTTCCGCTTCTCCGGTAGCATCTGCGCTTTTGGAGTCCGCATCTGCGGTGGCAGACAAATTCAACATTCCGCTTCTGCGATAAGGTATCCGCATCTAAGGAACCGCTTCTGCGACAACTCTTCCGCAGATGCGGTCAACGGGCATCAGACCTGGGCAGATTAGGCATTTCATATATTCTCATTTCCAAACCCACAAATACTCGACCTAGCAGTATCTTTGGCACATCTCTGAAAATCTTTAGCATATATTGAGTTCCATATCTTAGAGAGAACAAGTTTTGAAGCTAGGGTTTGGCACACACACTTGGGTCTTGAAGATTTGAAGCTTGTGGTTAAGGATTTCTTACGCATTTATGTTTATTTCTTCATTTCCTTGCTTTGTATTGTATATCTAAGTGTGTAGTATTTTATTCAACACTTGAATCTTGTTCATGGAAATATTCATGTTTAAAGTGTGGATTACATACCTTTTTGTGCTTATGTATTGAATGATTTTTATCCTTTTATTGTCGATGCCCCCTTTTTCTAAAGGCAAAATCGGGTTTACGACATTTGGGCGGACGACTCTATTCCTTTTGGGAATTTGGGCTTGAGATTTAGAAGAGTCGCCACCTAATGATTAAGTGCATTAGGACACTAAGAATTTAAAAGAAAGAAGAACCAGAGAATGGGTAAGGGCTTGAAATTATCTCAGGGGGAAGGTGTTAGGCACCCCCCAAGATCCACTAGTGTGGTTCCCAGCCATGTTACAATTGTGTCTTTAAAATAAGTAAACATACAAGACAACTTCCACATAACGATTACAAGTAGGAATGTATAAAGGTTAAATAAACATGCTGAAGTCAGGAAATAGGTGGTTTCATAGTTGTTTAAAAGAATGTATAAGTGCAGAAAAATAAGGATCAAATAACGAGTGCAAACAATCAGACAAAAGAAGTGAAATGGGCGGAAGTTTAAAAAGAAAACAGTGCTGGAAATTCAAAGAGGTTTTAAATGATTTGAAGCGAAATACAAGGTTTAAAGAGCTGGAAACTGACAGTTTAAAGAAAACAATAACGAAAGTACATAAGGAGGGAGGGGGGGTCCTAGGTTTATAACATGGATCATCCACGCAACACCCGGTAACCAATTATATGCGTGGTGTTATCGCTTGATCATCATATCCATGTCTACCCTTCCTACCCCATTAAGGTATTAAAGCGCGGAATAGTATCGTTACTTATTGCATGCTATTACCCGTCCCGATCCTATCAGTCCCGGAGGCATTGAGACTACTAATCCTAAAGGGGAGGGAGTTGGGGCTTTTCAGAAGTTTTAAAAGGATAAAAGTCGAGGCGACAAACAAAAACACATAATCAAATAGGGGAGAAGCAACCAGCAGTTAAGGCTCAAATAGGCCTCCTCACTTAAAGGCAAATATATAGCATGACTTCAAATACTGGTTATGGTCTGAATTAAATTTAGAAGCGTTAGGACAGGTTGATTTATCACATATTTCTCAGATGAGGAGTCCGAATTAGCCTTGTCTGGTTGTAGTTATCAGAGCTGACACAGTTAATTAAAAACCTAATGGTTTGCCTAAGTGAGACCTATAGGTATGATATCTGGCAGAGCGTACTGATTTTAAAGAAAGGATCACTGGTTTTATAGACAAAAGATCTGTAGATTTTAAACGGACTTATGACTGGTTTTAAAGTATAGATAAAATAGACGAGGTTGATTCGATTGATTATTCCTATAGGCAAGTTATCTAAGCGTTATTGGTTTTAAACGATAACATAGATGCAAGAGTCCTATAGGCATGGTATCTAGAATGAAGTTGATTATTATTAGACCTATGATTGTTTGCCAAACGACGGGTATATGCAGAAGTGCAGAAAAGAAACCTATGATCATAATTTCTATATGCAGAAATGCAGGGACTTAGAGACAGGATTTCTATATACAGAGATGCAGAAATAAATGACCTATAGGCATGTTGTCTATGTGAATGCAGGAATTAAAAATCCTATAGGCAAGTTATCTAAGATGAGAATGCAGAAGTTTATAGGTAACCTATAGGCATGTTGTCTATGTGAATGCAGGAATTAAAAAATCCTATAGGCAAGTTATCTACCCTCTGCATACAATCATTCCCGTCCCTTTCCACTAGCCGACCCCAATAGTTATTACAAATTATTACAGTCCAAAATGAATCGGAAAAGTAAGGAAATAAAATTACATCAGAAGTTCCAGCTACAACCGAACAGCCTAATTCAGACTCAAAGTCCAACAATATGAGATAAACCAACTTCCAGGATCAAAACTTCCAAAAGCCTTTCTCATCCTTTGGGTGTGTCAAAGTTCCAAGGAGCTTTATGAACTCTAGGCAGTGCTTACACCCAATTATATTGTAGAATTAAGGTTATGGTACAGTGTGGAATAGCCAGCCCTCGAATGTCCAAGTTCAGAGGGAGCTCCAGGTCCCAAAGCAAGGCTCATAAGAGGGGGGCAGAACTTAAAAGTCTAAGAATAAGTGTAAGTGCATAGGGGGGGAATTAAGAAAGCCATGGCAGGCTGGTGGTCATGCCCAGCAATTGGGAATGCTGGCACACCCCTGACCAGCCTGTCAGCCAAAACTTGGGAGTTAGGATCCATTGAGGATCATGTTCTGACCTGGGCAGTAATTTGGGTACTGCCAGGCCAAGAACCTTAACTCAGACACATAGAGGGGAATGGGGGTAGGGATTTACAATAGAAACAGATGCAAGGAAGGAACATATTAGCATAAATCATTGAATCATGCGCAGCAAAGTAAACAAGAATGCTGAAAACTGTAAGTAATCACATAGGGGTGAGGCAGAGAAGTTAAATCAGAACATACCAGTTTCAGAAAAAATAAGTAAAAAACAATAGTCTTGAAAAAGCCAAGTTGCAAGCAAAGCGGTTACAAAAGATCCCAAGCAAAGCACAATTCAAAACAGTATTGCAAGTGTGGAAGTATTTTAAAGACTAGTGGTGTGAAGGTTGTGTGAAGAATGAAGTCGTGTGTAAAAGTGCAGAGGGGCAGACCTTTGGTTAAGGGATTCTGATTTCGACGGGTAAAAGCCAGTTAAGGAAAGAAATTTTAATTAAAACTTTTCAAAGTAGCACAAAAGGGGTAAATACATAGAAGTTATTTAAGGAAAACAATCAATGGTACATGGTTTGTGACAAAAATGGAAAGGGAATCAATCAAACAGCCAGTGCAACCAAAATTACAAGTTCAATTTGAATAAACCAAGTCAGGAAAAGGTAAAGGAGATTCAATCAAAGAAAGCCAGTCAGACCTTATTAAGAGGATTTCGGAATCAATCAATTAGTTGGAAAAACCTTTTGAAAGCAGAGTCCTTATATATAAAACACACAAATCAAGAAGGGATTGTCAAATTATTTAGAAAAGGGTTTAATCAAAGAGGGGTTAAGAATCATAAGCAAAAGTGGTACAAGTCCAATTTATAGACTCACGAGGAGTCTGAGAGTCCAGGGTCCCAAAGAGGAACCCTAACTCGCACACAAGAATCAAAATTGCCAAGAAACCCCCAAATCTTAGGGTTTCGAATTGAGTCAGACAATAGAGATGAGAAGGCAAGCCGCTTGATAGAGGCTCAGGAGTCCTTTCCAAAGACTCATGAGAAACAAACAAACAAGATACACAGTTAAGAGCATGGAGTACACATTTGAAAAACTCAGAATTTAACAAGTTCAGAAGAAAAAGATACAAATTTAGGATAAACAAGATGAATCATGCTTAGTAAGAATACAAACATAGTACAGTAACGCCAACAAAATCAAAGAACTCAATCGTAAACACATATAGCAAAGATTAACATGTGAGCATAGGAGAAAAGAAAGTAGAAGAATATTACATGCATAGTAAAAGAAATCGGACAAACACACATAAAGAAAGAACAAAAAGAATCAGAAAGGTATTTTGAAGAAACTTTTCGGAAACCCTAAATCAAAATTAAACAATTTTTGAAAAAAGAGAATTTGGGGAAAACCTTTAAAAAGTTCAATAGAACACAGACATGTTCCAGATCTAAGAGAATAAGCAAGCAAAGAACCTCGAACAGCTTAGGGATGTAGAGAAAACCCTAGAAATGAGAAAGGTCTTTAGGAAAGTCAGATCCTGAGTCGAAAAGGCTCATATTGCTTGAATACGACGGAGTAGTGGCCGGAGAAGCCATAGATCTACAAATATGAGAAGATCTTGAAGAGAACCATCGAATTCAGGCTTCACAGCCTTGAATGACTTAGGTCTAATGGTGAGAAAGGGTGAGTACAGACCGTCCATGGCCTGAGACGCCATGGATTCCGGTGGAATCACGGTGGAAAAGGGGTCGGAGACGATTAGGGTTCCAGAAGGGTTCGAGAGAGTTTGAGAGACGAGGGGGATCAAAGGCGGCTGATAAGTGGAAGTGATTAGGGTTTGGGGGGTTTGGAAATAAAACAGGAAAGGGGGAATTATGGTCGTTGATCAAAATGATCAGCGGCATGGATTGAATATGAGCCGGGCGGGTTTTTTAATTGGGTCAGGGGTCGGGTAATTTAGGGATTGGGCTGGTCCGATTTGGGGACTGAAATTGGGCCAATTTGAGGTTAAAATTGAAAGGTAAAAAAAGGCTGTAATTGAAATAGAAATGGGCTAAATGTTAAATAGCCAGTTTTCCCCTTTTATTTTATAAAAATAGCAATAATGATTTTAAAAGTAAATTTAAAACACTGAGCCAACAAATACTATATAAATATTAATCTAAAAATACTGGAACTAATTTTACAATTATAAAATGCTATTAATCTTAAAGTAGGCTATAATTGCAGTTATATGCAATTTAGTCTTTTAAATACCAAATAAATTTGTAAAATTATGCGAAAATCACCTTCATTATATTTTGGTGCAAATATGAGAATAAAAAATAAATTATTCACCAAAATGATAATCTTGGGAATAATTATTGGATTTTGTACTGATAAAATAGACAATAAATTGGTTTTAAAATCTTTAAAAATTAGGAAAAAATACCAAAACTCTTGGGCATGCTTATATATGCATGTACATGCTATTTTGAAAGTATTTTCTATATAAAATACATAGGGAAAAATTGGGTATCAACATTTATGAAGTGAGTTATTGTTATTTTAATTGTTCTTGTTCTTTAATATTTCAAAAGGGATTAGCTAACCCTAGCACTCGCCCATTAACTCCGAATTAATTTTGGAAAGATAATTTGGGGTTGGGAAAGATTAATTAACAAGAACTTGAGGCGTTAACCCTCATTTTATAGATTCTACCTAGGGATAGGATTGAACTACTTATAGCCATATCCGGGAGTGCTTAATCTCTTAATTGTTTTAGGGATAATTCAATTATGAAGTCTTGTTAGTCATCGAAAGAAGCTAATATAGAATTATTACCCGTGGCTAATTAACATAAACTCGCTCATATTTGTCAAATCGTGAAATACATTGGATCGTTACTTGAGTGTAATTCCCGATGCATTCATCCTTGTAGCCATTGATCATTTTACTTGCCTTCTAGGTTAGTTTACATTTCCGCATTTAGGTATAAACACTTTTTAAACCAAATTCTTAGTGTTTGGCATTGCGCGATAAGTGATAATTCTCTTACATTCCTAATCGCCTACACATTGTTCTCTGTGGGATTCGACCCCAACTCATAGTTATGTAAATTGTATTGCATGCGACCGTGTCCATTTACTTTTTAGTAGTGGATTTGGACGTCATCAAAATTGGCGACGTTAACGCATCTGCGGAGATGACTCTTTTCCCAAGAATCGCATGTGCGAGTCATTTTCTGCTTCTGCGGTAGCACATCTGCGCTTTTGGAGTCCGCATCTACGGTGGCAGACAAATTTCAACATTCCACTTCTAGGTAACCGCATCTGCGGAACCGCTTCTGCGACAACTCTTACGCAGATGCGGTCAACGTGCATCAGACCTTGGCAGATTAGGCAATTCACATATTCTTATTTCCAAACCCACAAATACTCGACCTAGCAGTATCTTTGGCACATCTCTGAAAATCTTTAGCATATTTTGAGTTCCATATCTTATAGAGAACAAGTTTTGAAGCTAGGTTTTGGCATACACACTTGGGTCTTGAAGATTTGATGCTTGTGGTTAAGGATTTCTTACCCATTTATGTTTATTTCTTCATTTCCTTGCTTTGTATTGTATATCTAAGTGTGTAGTATTTTATTCAACACTTGAATCTTGTTTATGGAAATATTCATGTTTAAAGTGTGGATTAAATACCTTGTTGTGCTTATGTATTGAATGATTTTTATCCTTTTATGAAGTGAGTTATTGTTATTTTAATTATTCTTGTTCTTTAATATTTCCAAAGGGATTAGCTAACCCTATGACTCGCCCATTAACTCTGAATTAATTTTGGAAAAGATAATTTGGGTTGGGAAAGATTAATTAACAAGAACTTGAGGCGTTAACCCTCATTTTATAGATTCTACCTAGGGATAGGATTGAACTACTTGTAGCCATATCCGGGAGTCCTTAATCTCTTAATTGTTTTAGGGATAATTCAATTAGGAAGTCTTGTTAGTCTTCGAAAGAAGATAATATAGAATTATTACCCGTGGCTAATTAACATAAACTCGCTCATATTTGTAAAATCATGAAATATATTGGATCGTTACTTGAGTGTAATTCCCGATGCATTTATCCTTGTAACCATTGATCATTTTACTTGCTTTCTAGGTTAGTTTACATTTTCGCATTTAGGTATAAACACTTTTTAAACCAAATTCTTAGTGCTTGGCGTTGCGCGATAAGTGATAATTCTCTTACATTCCTAATCGCCTACACATTGTTCTCTGTGGGATTCGACCCTGACTAATAGTTGGATAAATTATATTTCATGCGATTGTGTCCATTTACTTATTAGTAGTGGATTTGGGCGTCATAAAAATTGGCGTCGTAAACGCATCTGCGGAGATGAACCTTTTCCCAGGAATCGCATGTGCGAGTCATTTTTCACTTCTGCGGTAGCGCATCTGCGCTTTTGGAGTCCGCATCTGCGGTGGCAGACAAATTTCAACATTCCGCTTCTGCGATAAGGTATCCGCATATGTGGAACCGCTTCTGCGACAACTCTTTCGCAGATGCGGTCAACGGGCATCAGACCTGGGCAGATTAGGCATTTCACATATTCTCACTTCCAAACCCACAAATACTCGACCTAGCAGTATCTTTGGCACATCTCTGAAAATCTTTAGCATATTTTGAGTTCCATATCTTAGAGAGAACAAGTTTTGAAGCTAGGTTTTGGCATACACACTTGGGTCTTGAAGATTTGATGTTTGTGGTTAAGGATTTCTTACCCATTTATGTTTATTTCTTCATTTCCTTGCTTTGTATTGTATATCTTAGTGTGTAGTATTTTATTCACCACTTGAATCTTGTTTATGGAAATATTCATGTTTAAAGTGTGGATTATATACCTTGTTGTGCTTATGTATTAAATGATTTTTATCCTTTTATGAAGTGAGTTATTGTTGTTTTAATTATTCTTGTTCTTTAATGTTTCCAAAGGTATTAGCTAACCCTAGGACTCGCCCATTAACTCTGAATTAATTTTGGAAAAGATAATTTGGGGTTGGGAAAGATTAATTAACAAGAACTTGAGGCGTTAACCCTCATTTTATAGATTCTACCTAGGGATAGGATTGAACTACTTGTAGCCATATCCGGGAGTGCTTAATATCTTAATTGTTTTAGGGATAATTCAATTAGGAAGTCTTGTTAGTCTTCGGAAGAAGCTAATATTGAATTATTACACGTGGCTAATTAACATAAACTCGGTCATATTTGTAAAATCGTGAAATATATTGGATCGTTACTTGAGTGTAATTCCTGATGCATTCATCCTTGTAGCCATTGATTATTTTACTTGCTTTCTAGGTTAGTTTACATTTCCATATTTATGTATAAACACTATTTAAACCATATTCTTAGTGTTTGGCATTGCGCGATAAGTGATAATTCTCTTACATTCCTAATCACCTACACATTGTTCTTTGTGGGATTCGACCCCGACTCATAGTTGGGTAAATTATATTGCATGCGACCGTGTCCATTTACTTTTTAATAGTGGATTTGGACGTCATCAAAATTGCCGCTGTTGCTGGGGAACAATTTGGCGTAATTTAGGTTGTTTGAGAAATAAGCGTAAGTGCTTTGGTCCAAACTTGTGAATATTTGTGTAATTATTTTTTTTACCTTGGTCTATTTTTCTTATTTGTTTCTTGCTTATTTTCTTATTTTTGAAAAATGGCATCATATAATGAAAATTGGTCGGATGGTAGTTGTTCATACTTTGATGACCTTGTCCTTATTGTGGAGGACCACACTCGTGGCAAAATTATTTAAATTCTCCCGGGGGTGGATTGTGCGCACAATCTCAAACCCATGAGTGGAGTACTTGTGATAAGTGTGGTTTTCAAAATGGCCATTGGGATGATTGTGCTTATTTGTCCTTCCCTTCCCCAAGCCCCCGCTATGATGATTCTACTTTTTGTGATGAAAATGATAGGGCTATGGAAATGGAAGAAGTTGATCATGGCCGAAATGGAGAGTTCAAGCTCATGTTGGAGTGCCTAATTGAAGGAGGAAGCAAAGAACAAAGTGCCTTGGAGGAGCTTTTGGAGAATAGTCTCCAAAATGACTTGGCACTTGAAAGGTTGAACTTGCAAATGGAATAAATGCTTGAAGCTTTAGAGGTCCAAAAAACCTTGGAAGTTAATGATAGCAAAGAATCTTTCTTGGAGGTTGAAGCCGAGAATCCTTACTTGGCACTTGATCAAAACCAAGAAGAACTCTCAAATGCTCAAAATGAGAAGATGATGCTCATGTTGGAGACCATTCTTGAAAATGAGGAGAAGCACAACTTTGCACTCGAGGACTTGCAACAAAGCTTGACCCACAATGATGAACATATCCGTACTTTGGAAGATCAAATGAAAATATTAGTTGAGGCTCACTATGCCCACCAACTTGAGAGTGTGGGAGGAAGTCAAGAAGAGTCCGATTTCGAGGAAGAAAGTGAGCTCTACTTTGAACATCCGCCAACCTACTTCATGAGGGTTAATGATGCCAAGAAAAATATGGAATTAGAGTCAACCGGTGTAAATGAAAATTTGGTTGAGATTGACTCTGGTCCGGGGGAAAAAGAGGATGTCAAAATCCGGGAAGAATTGCAATTTGGAGGATTGATGTCACATTCGAAGCATTTTTCAACATTGGAATTGT
>NW_017670424.1:184487-211314 GCF_001879085.1 Nicotiana attenuata
TCGGCAAGGGAAAGTCGTCTTTTGGACTGGCCTGGCTGAGATCCCGGTAGTCGACGCAAATTCTGACCTTCCCATCCTTCTTCGGTACTGGCACAATATTGGCTAACCATGTCGGATACTCTACTACCCGGAGGACCTTAGCTTTGACCTGCTTAGTGACTTCTTCCCTGATTTTCAAACTCATGTCTGGCTTGAACTTTCTGAGCCTGTTTCACTGGCGGACAGGCCGGATCAGTCGGTAATTTGTGAGCCACAATGGACGTGCTTAGACCAGTCATGTCGTCATATGACCATGCGAATATGTCCTCATATTCCTTTAGAAATTTTGTATACTCTTCCTTCTCAGACGGGTGACAAATAAATGCTGACTCGTGTTTTTTTGATGTTCTCTGCATCTCCTAGATTGACGATCTCCGTCTCGTCCAGGTTGGACTTAGGCCTATTCTCAAAATTCTCGACTTCTTTAACAATTTCTTCCGGTATATCATCTTCCTCTGAATCTGTGTCCGTTTGTCGCGTTATCTCATTGCATATCGTTGGTTCATCAAGATAAGCAATAGTAATGTTGTTTGAGTAAAGTAATGAGAGAAAATAATAAGAGAGAGATTTGTAAGAAAATTGAAATACTTAAATTCCATAAGTGTTTTGAACATTGGAGCTCTTTCTTGCGAAAAGAAAATAAACTTAATAAAGAAAAATAGTGTGTAATGCTTTGTTCAGCCTTGCTACCCGGAGGCACGTCAGGCTCTGGTGGTTCTGACGGTCCAGTTGCTGAGGTGTGCTCCTCTGCTCACAGCCTGTATGGAAGGGCCTTCCTCCCCCTCCTTCTCAAAAATGACACAATAGTCCATATCATCATCTTCCAGGAACAAGTTCCTCATCGCTGCTAATGCTTCCTCTTCTTCTGACCCATAGATAACCTCGGCTGGTTGAAAAGTCTTCTCTAGACGGGGTATTGGCTGCTCCAATGGATAGTAAGGGCCGCGCCAGGGTGGCGACCATTCCTTGAATTCTTCCCAGGTATACTCATACCCCAACCCGAAGGTGGTACCATGCTTCTTGAGCTTGATAGGCTTAGCAATTCCTTCGGAGGTTTTTGCCAAGTCCTTTGCCAGGTTCATATCCGCTCCAATTCAGTATGCTTTCAATTTTTGTTCCACCATTTGTCTTTGTCGACTGCGTTGACCCGCTCGATGTGGTGGTAAGTTTCCCCACCTAATCTTCTTCTTCCTCCAATTGCTGGAATGGTCTGGCGGCTATACATGGGGTTGCTACCCTCACCATGAATGATCACCTCCTGGTGATTCCATTCAAATTTCACTGCCTGATGTAGTGTTGATGCCACGACCCCGGCGGCATGAATCCATGGTCGTCCCAACAGCAGATTGTAAGAAGCCGGCACATCTATCACTTGAAAATCAACATCGAACCAAGTGGGACCCATTTGCAAACGTAGGCTAATTTCCCCAATAGTGGACCTTTGAGATCCGTCAAAAGCTTTGACGTTGATGGCCCCATCCTTGATTTCATGCAGCCCTTTTCCCAATGTTCTGAGCGTTACCAGAGGACAATGTTGAGATTGGACCCCCCATCGACCAGGATCCGGGTGATAAAATAATCTTCGCATTGCATAGTGATGTGCAATGCCTTGTTATGACTCAATCCTTCCGGTGGCAGCTCATCCTCGTGAAAGGTAATTTTATGACTCTCCAACACTTGGCCCACCATGTTTGCCATTTCTCCTCCAGTGATGTTGCTTGGTACATACACCTCACTCAATACCTTCAACAAGGCATTCTTGTGTGCATCAGAACTTTGTAATAAAGCCAAGATAGAAATTTGTGCCGGTGTTTTGTTCAGCTGGTCAATGACCGAGTATTCCTTGGCTTGTATCTTTCTCCAGAGATCACCGGGTCCAGTTTCAATGATGGCTTGTTGGCTAGAGGTCTAGTTAGTCGACTCAGCTAAGTGTTCTGGGGTATAAACCCTGCCGGTTCTTGTCATACCCTGCGCTGCAACTGTTTCTCCGAACTTGGCTTTTCCTTTCCTTCTTGCCTCGGCTGTGTAGTCCCACGGTATAGCTTTTGTGTGGAACGGTGTTACGGCTGTCATTGCTACTGGAATAGGCACCCTTGCCTTGGAAGGTAATACAACAACTTCAAAGGGCTCAGGCACCTTTGGGGACCCAAACTCGGCCTCGATTGGTGTTGGCGTCTTTGCGGAAGCTGGTGCTTCAAACTCAAGTGGTATGGACATGATCACCTTAGCATCTTCAGAAGGCTTAATTTGGACTACAATTGGGTTAAGAGTGACTGTTGGTTTCTTTGGATCGTCACCTTCCGTGATCAAACCGATTGATCCTTTGGGATCCCAATCATCTTCTATTTCAATCATATGAACACTTCCACCCTTGTGGTCTGGTAGAGGGTTATTGCGGACGTTTGGAGCAGGCTTCTTTGCCACGATAATCGTGTTATCAATTAAAGCCTGGATCTTATCCTTCAGGGAGCGGCACTCATCAATAGTATGACCCTTCATGCAAGAATGGTATGCACAGGTTTTGTTTGGGTTAATCCACTGGGAAGGGTTTTCAGGAGATATGGCAGGGACAGGGGTGACATAACCAGCGGCTTTGAGTCTTCTGTACAGCTGGTCGATTGGCTCGGCAATGGCGGTGTATTATTTGGGAGGTCTGCGGTCAAAATTTGGTCGGGGTCTAGGAAAGTTTTGGCGAGTAGGAGGTGATTGATAGTGGGATGGTTGAGTGTTATAGGCTTTGTAGACTTGTGCGGGTTGGGAATATTTGGGTGAAGTGGGTTGGTATGTGGGAGGTGGAGGTGATTGATAGGTAGGTGGTGGAGCTTGGTAGGAAGGTGCGGGTGCATGGAAATTTGGAGTGGGTTGACATGTAAGTGGAGATATCGGGTAGGTCTGATATTTCACTGGTGATTTGGTTCTTTGTGCAACCATTACGGCACTTACGTCCCTCTTTTTGGATGTACCACCGGACTACAGAGCCTTATTGGTGGCTTTCAAAGCTTCAAAGTTAGTGACCATACCACTTTTCATGCCCTCTTCAATCCTTTCTCCCAGCCTAATGATGTCAGAAAATTTATGGTTCTCGATCAGCATCAATCTTTCATAGTATTGCGGATCCTGAGCCCTGACGAAAAACTTGTTCATCTGTTCTTCCCCTAAAGCAGGTTGAAGCTTAGCAGCCTCTGACCTACAACGAGTGGCATACTCGCGGAATGTTTCTGTAGGTTTCTTCTTTAAATTCTGAATGTAAAACACATCTGGTGCATTCTCCATGTTGAACTTGAACCTGTCCATGAAGTCGGACGCCATACTAACCCAGTTTGACCACTTCTTGGGGTCTTGGTTAATGTACCAAGACAGAGCATCTCCTTTCAAGCTTCTCATGAAATGCTTCATTCGAATTCTCTCATCTTTCCCTACTCCGACCAACTTGTCGCAGTATATCCTCAAGTGTACCCAGGGATCTCCTGTACCATCAAACATTTCGAACTTGGGAGGTTTGTACCCCTCGGGCAGTTCGACATCTGGTTGAATGCAAAGGTCTTCGTAATTCAGTCCCTCGATCCCCTTGCTTTCTTCAACACCCTGAACTCGGCTAGTCAGCTTCTTGAGTTCTGCGGCCAGATTCTTGATAAGAGAGTCTTTGTCATCAGGCTCAGGTGTGCTTGAGGCGGGCTGAATGGGGTGTGGTATGGTTTCCAGATAGATGGGGGTGTTGTGGTGATGATCATTTGTGGAGTTCAGTGATTCGGGGATGAGCAGTGGGGTGTTGCTTGAAGTGTGGCATGTGTTGCAGTGGTGATGGGGAGTGGGTTGGTTTTGTGGCTTCGGGATGTTTTGAGGAGGTATGGGATTTTGAGTGTTGGGGAAGCTGATATCCCGGGTAGTGAGGGAAAATGACAAGCTTTCCAATTTCCGAACTTGGTCCAATTCTTCCTGAAATTTCAATAACTTCTGTTCGAGCTGGGAGGCACTTTCCTTGGAAACCTGAATACCCTGAGAAGTCCCTACCCTTTCAACTGAGCTCTCCTTTCTGATGTTGCTCAAATCTTCCATCTATCCTTTATTCTTGTTTCTGATAGGACTTGGAGGAGGAGGAGGAGGAGGACCCTTGGATCTTGTGGAATATGATGACGATGCCAAAGTGCACGAACTAACCTTTGGAGAGGGAAATAAACAAATGTAAAAACAAAAGGTAACAAGTTAGTAGGGATCGTGAGAAGAAAACATTGCAATATTTAAACACATAGTGTAAGGATATAAATCGTGTCCTAAATTGGGAGCCTCGTTGTGCCCGAGGTAGGCCTAGCGACAAGTAGATTTGGAGAACTTAGAATGCTAAATGCCTTATTTTATTGATAAAAAATAAGACGAATCCCAAAACGACACTAAATAACAGGAAATAAAAGTGTCACTAGTGGCCATAGGCCTTATTACATTTGTAAAGCAAAAATAAACTCCTATCTACTTGGTCCCAGAAAGACCTTCCCCAGACTCGGCATTGTTGGCTCCCTCGTACAGTTCTCCCAGCTCGCGCAATCCTAGCAACAAGTAGGCCCTCGCCAGATGTCCGCCTTCATTTTCTTCAGCAACCCGGCAATCTTCAACCCTCTTCAGGAACTTCTTTTCCAGCTCCACTATGCCCCGCTCCAAACAGATCAGCCGTTTGTTGGCGCTGACAGCCATATCTTTCCATTCTCCAATTAGCTTTTGATTGGCTTCTTGTATTTCACGGTGCTCATTTTCACATTCCGCATCCTTTTGCGCAGTTGGTTGTATTTTACCTGTGCTTCAGCCTTTTCATCAATAATCCTGTGACCTCGAACAAATTCGGGTTGACCCAAATCGTTGTGATTGTCCTCCAGCCAGCCTAGATAGTGTGGAGTACAACCGGCATGGTAGCGGTCTGGCTCGATGGTGTCTCTTCCCAAGACAATTTTGCTATGCCACATATGCTGAGCCTGACACCTGTACGGACTATCGTCGTTCTGGAAGTCAGCCCGGAAATGGCTCATCTTGTCAACCCTTGGTATAACCTGCTTCGTACCTGCCTGTCTCATAACCCGGATAGGGACATATGGGTAGGTCCCTCTTAAACCGATCAGTATCAGAAATGGAGCATCCCTAGACCGTATGATGAATTGTTCATTAGGGAACCGCTCAAACATCCATTGCACCCGGTCTTCAGTAAGATTGTCGAAGAGCTCGACCCACTCTCTAGCATTCTCTGGTTGGGCGAACATGTTGGGCATATAATTCATCCGCTTTGGGTGATGAAAAGCGATATGATCATCCCAGTATCTACGATGGATTTCCTGCCGATACTCACCTCTTTGGAGGTTCTCCATGAGCCATAGTTGGAGTAGCAAATAACATCCCTCGAAATATTTGGCCCCTTGTTGACATCTTTCTAGGGCTCGGTATATTTCTGCAACTATCATTGGCACGAGACTGAATGGTTGTCCGTCAATTCCTTCCATTAGAGTTTTGGTGACCATAGCTAGCCTGTTATGGATTCTTGCTTTCTTCATTGGAAACACTACGATCCCCAAGAAACAGAACATGAAGACAAAGACCCTTCAATGGATATGCCCCAATGATGTAAGGGCGAACTCGTCAGGATAAGTACGGTAAGATTTGCTGTGACCGTACCTTTCGTACAGATAGTCAAAGGGAATGTACGACTCCTTCAAACATGTCAAGTCAGGATTCTTCTTTAGACCCATCATTTTGAGAAAACCTCTACCTTTGCGATTTTCCGGCATCAACAAACCCGGAGTTTCCCATGGTATCCCAACCAGTCCTCCTATCTCCTCAAGCAAAGGTGTCATCTCAATGTCCCAGAAGCGAAACACCGACCTATCACATTCCCAAAACAAAGTCGCAGCTTCTATGATTTTGTTGTTAGGTTGAATGTCTAGGAGAGAAGGCAGGTTTCCTAGATACTTCCGGACAAGAGCCTAATCGCTGGAATGAAGATCTTCCACCAGATTAACAATCTGGGTGAATGTGGGTGACCATTTCGGCCTCATTTCTGCAAAACAAAAGGTTAGACCCTTACCCCCACCAGACTCGACTATTTAACATCAACAATCAGCATAAGAAGAATTTAGTTCTCCAAATGAATGCACAGAACGTGGTAGTGTCCGTTTGGGTTTCAAGGAAACCCAGTGGACTTTGGATAAGGCTATCTTAAAGAGTCATTATGCGGACAACATAACTGACTCGGCTAGGTTTGACAATGATGCATGCACAATTAAAGAGAAAGGGTTTCTATGGGGTATTAGACTGGTACCCTTGAGCGGACAGCTCAAGAGGGAAAGGCGCGGAACCGTCGACTACACCGTTGATCGACTAGTTTTATCGCAAATATGCCTTTGCTGGATTTAGGGCCTGATAATATCGGAAGAGCGCAACCACTCATTATAAGCGTTGCTATGGTCTTTTGTTTGGCACGAGTGGAATATGATGTCGAAAAAAAAATGCAATACAATAATTAACAAATTGTCATGTACTTTCACGTTCATAAAGTAACGGTTACAATAATTGCTCGTAATTACAATAGTATTGAAGGAAAGCGGTAAAAGAAAGCATTAAAGAAAAGAAACAAAGAACCAAGTCAGTTTCGTAATAGAAAAGATATAAAGACATTAAATAAAGGCAATAAAGAAGCAGTAAAGTCACAAGCAACATGAAATGGTAAAAGCCTAATGAAATCCCCAGCAGAGTCGCCATGCTGTCGATGCCCCCTTTTTCTAAAGGCGAAATCGGGTTTACGACATTTGGGCGGACAACTCTTTTCCTTTTGGGAATTGGGTTTGAGATTTAGAAGAGTCGCCACCTAATGATTAAGTGCATTAGGACACTAAGAAGGAAATGAAAAGAAGTAGAACCAAAGAATGGGTAAGGGCTTGAAATTATCTCGGGGGGAAGGTGTTAGGCACCCCCCAAGATCCACTAGTGTGGTTCCCGGCCATGCTGTAATTGTGACTTTAAATACAAACAACATACAAGACAATTCTCACATAACGATTGCAAGTAGGGGAAGTATAAAAGTTAAATAAACGAGCTGAAATTTGGGACTAGGCAATTTCATAATTTATTTAAAGAATATACAAGTGCGGAAAATGGGTGGTCAAATAATTGATACAAATAATCAAACAAAGGGATGAAATGGGGCAGAAAATTGGGAGAGAAAAACAGTACTGGGAATTTAAAGAGATTTTTAAATGAGTAAAGCAAAGGATGAGGTTTAAAAGAACTGAAAACTGACAATTTTAAAAATTCTGAAAGAAAGAAGTAAACACATAAAGAGGGAGGGGGTCCTAGGCTTATAAATAACATGGATCACCCACGCAACACCCAGTAACCAATTATACACGTGGTGTTATCGCGTGATCATCATATCCATGTCTACCCTTCCCACCCCATTAAGGTATTAAAGCGCGGAATAGTATCGTTACTTATTGCATGCTACTACCCGCCCCGATCCTATCAGTCCCGGAGGCAGTTGGGACTACTAATCCTAGAGGGAAGGGATATTGGCTTTTGAAGTTTAAAAAGACAAAATCTAGTGCGACAAACAAAACACATAAGAGCAGTTAAGGGGAAAACACATAGCAGTTAAGGCTCAAATAGGCCTCCTCATTCAAAGCTGAAATTGTTTAGCATGACTTACAAGTACTGGTTAGGTCTTTAATTAAATTTACGTAAAGGGAGTGGCTGATTTATTACATATTTTCAGATAAGAAGTCCGAATTAGGCCTTCCTGCCGATTGTAATTATTAAAGACTGGTATAATCAATTGATTACCTAATGGTTTGCCTAGGTGAAACCTATAGGCATGANGCATGATGTCTAACAAGGTCAAGCATACTAATTTTAAGGAAGATTACTGACTTTAGAAATAAACCAATTCTGCGGATATTAATAACATTATTACTGATTTTAGACTTGCGGATGAATCAGATTTAAACGATTGCTCCTATAGGCATGAATTCTAAGTGTTATTGATTTTAAAACGGTTATGTAAATGTAGGAATCCTATGAACATGGTATCTAGGATGCAATTGATTATTCCTTAACCTATGGATTGTTTGCCTAATGTCATATGCATATGTAGAAGTGCAGAAACTTATAGGAATGGCTTCTATATGATGAAATGCATAAATTATAGGCATGATTTTTATATGCAATATTGAAGCAAACTATAGGCAGGATCTCTATATGGGAAAATCTATAGGCAGGATCTCTATATGCAGTAATGAAATGGCTTATAGGCAGGATTTCTATATGCAGATACATAGAAAAAATGTTGTGAATGCAGAAATAAAGCCTAAAACATGATATCTACCCCCATATGCATAACATGAGAGACCCCCCCCACCCCCACCCCGTTTACCGTACTACACCCACTAACGTATTACCAAGATTTATTTACAACTCTGAAATGAATCCAGTAAAAGTAAATAAATAATCGCATACATTTCAGAAATTGAATAATAAAAAATTTTCGTTTTTTCAACGCAAAACCAAGGGAGATCCTATTCAACTCTCTAGTACTTGAAACACTGAAATAAACAACTTCCAAAGAATCATGATTTTCCAAACCAATTCTCATCTCATTGGTGTGTGTCAAAGTTCCAGGAAGCTTCATCAACTCCAGGCAGGGCTTGCTACAACCCAGTTTCACATTTGCAGGATCAGATTATAGTGCAGTGTGGGAGGGGCCAGCCCTCAAATGTCCAAGTTCAGAGGGAATTTCAAGGTCCCCAAGGCAAGGATCATAGGAGGGGGGCAGAACTTAGAGTCTAAGAATAAGTGTAAGTGCAATAGAGGGGGAATTAGGGAAAGCCATGCGACAAACTAGTGGTTATGCCCAGCAATTAGGAAGCTGGCACACCCCTGACCAGCCTGTCAGCTTGAAATTTGGGAGTTTGTGTGACCTATTGAAGGTCAGGTTCAGACCGTGGCAGTAATTTGGTATACTGCTTAGGCCCGTGTAACTTTAACTCAGCACACAAAAGGAATGGGGGTATAGGGGATTTATATATAGTAGTAAACATAAAAGGAAGTAATATATCAGAACATGAGCAGCAAAGGTAGGCAAGATTAGAGCAACACTGTAAAGTAACACATAGGGAAAGAGCTGAAATCAAAATTGAGACATACCAGTTTCAGGGAAACAAATAAGAAAAACAGCAGTCTTGAAAAGCCAAGTTGCAAAGCAAAGAAGCTACAAAAAGTCTCAGCAGAGAGTAGAGAGTTTGAAAGAGTAATTGTGATTGAAAAGTATGTGTGTTGAGAGTATGAGTATGGACTTTAGGAATTCAGAAGTTCAATAGTTCTAAAGTTCTAACTTTCAAAGCTTAAAGCCTTTTTTTCAGTGTGAAGGCGAGCCGCTTTTTATAGTGCAGCAAATTAGCATAGAAAAAGGTAAGGAAATAACATTGTAATCAGTCTCCCTTTAGTTAAGGGATTCTGATTTCAAACGGGTAAAAACAATTAAGAAAAGGGGTTTGAAAAATATTTTCCTAGCAGTATAATAAAGGGTAAGTACATAGAAGCTATTTAAGGCAACAAACTAATAGTACACGGTTTGTAAAAAAAAGGAAAAGGAATCAACCAGTAAAATCAAAATTTCAGACTTTTACTTGAATGAATCAAGTCAGGAAAGGGGTAAAGAAAGGTTCAAGTAGGGAATATCAGTAACAATCAAGTGAACACAATTAAAGGAATTCGGAATCAATTAGTAGTTGGCAAAACCTTTTTTGAAAGAAGAGTTCTCATATATAAAATACACAAATATGTAAATCAAGAAAGGACTGTCAAGTTATTTAGAAGAGAGTTTAATCAAAGAAAAGTTCAGAATCATAAGCAAAGAGATACAGGTTCAATTTGCAGACTCATAGTGGGTCTGAGAGTCCAGGGTCCCAAAGTGGAACCCTAACTCAAACACAAAATCAAAATCGTCAAGAGAAACCCCCAAATCCTAGGGTTTCACAATTAGGTCAGACATGGAGGTGAGAAAGCAAGCCATTTGTTTCAGAACCTCAGCAAAACAGATATGATAGCATGCTTGAACGACAAAGGAAGAAAAATCATGAAGAACATATTTGAGAAAACTTAGAACCTAAAAAAGTTCAGAAGGGGGAGATAATACAAACTTGAACACAAGTAGATGAAGCATGTAAGAACATGAACAGAGTCCAGTAAACAAAATCAAATAACTTAACGGTAGACACATATAGTAAAGAGTAAAGAAAACATAGCAAAGATAACAAGAGTAACATGTATAGTAGAAAAAGAAAAGGTAAAAGACAGTACATGCGTAAAATAAAAGAAATCACACGAGCAGGGTATAGACAAACACACATAAAGCAAAGAAGAATAAAAATCAGAAAGATTTTCCAAAAATCTTTTCCGAAACCCTAAAATCGGAGAGAAGCGATTTTGACAAAACTTTTAGGGAAAACACTTTAGATGGCAAGAAAAGCATAGATACAGTAAAGATCTAACCAAATAATGATGAAAGAACCTCGAATAGCTTATGATTTCGGAGAAACCCTAGAAATGAGAAAGGCTTGGAAACAGGTCCGATCTTGAGTAGGAGAGGTCAAGAATCATGTTCCTGAGCCTTGAATCTGCCGGAGCACGGCCGGAGAAGCCATGGAATCAAAGATCGGAGAAGATCGAAGGGAGAACCATCGAAGTCAGCCTTCCAGACTTCGAACATTCAAGGTCTAATGGTGGAGAGGGTGGGTAGAGACCATCCATGGCCTGGGAAGCCATGGATTCCGGTGAAAAATACGGTGAAGGAAGGTGGGAGAAGGCTAGGGTTCCAAAGAACTGATGAGAGGATTTGAGAGTGTTTTGGGATTCCAGGGCGGCGGGTCAGGTGAGAATGAGGGGGACTAGGGTAGGTCGTTTAGTTTAATTATGGAAGGGTGACTTTTGGCCGTTGATCTTGAGTGATCAACGGTCCAGATTTAAGTGGGTAGGTGGGGAACGGGTTGGGTCGTTTGGAATTGGGTCGTGGGTTAGGTCCAAATTGAAACTAGGCCGGTTTAATTGGGTAGAATTGGGTCAATTTAGGGGCCAAAATTGAAATAAAATGGGGCTAAATATTAAATAGCCAATTTTCCCTTTTAATTTAAAAGTAAATTAAAAATACTGAAACAATTAATAGTGTATAAATATTAATTTTAAAATACTGGACCTAATTTTACAATTATAAAAATGCTATTAATCTTAAAGTAGGCTACAATTGCAATTATATACAATTTAGTCTTTTAAATACCAAATAAATTTATAAAAACTATACAAAAAATCACCTAAGCTATATTTTTGTGTAAACATGAGAATAAAATAGGTCATTCACCAAAATGATAAACTTTGGGAATAATTACTGATTTTTGTATTGCTAAAATGGACAATAAGTTGATTTAAAAAATCTTTAAAAATTAGGAAAAATACCAAAACACTTAGATATGCTTATATATGCGTATATATGCTATTTTGAAAGTACTTAGTATATAATAAATTACATAGGGAAAAATTGGATATCAACAGTGAGCATGTATTATCTATTTTGCAGCTATTCCTTTTCATTTGCTTGCTTCGTCTGTTACTGTGTTCAGCGGATTCAACTTCTCTGAATGGCGTGAACAAGTCCAGTTCCACTTAGGCGTGATGGATGTTGACTTGGCTCTACTGAATGATAAGCCCGCTGCCATTACTGATTCGAGCAGTGCGGATGAGAAGTCTTTCCATAAAGCATGGGAACGCTCTAACGGGCTAAACCTTATGTTTATGCGAATGAATATTGCCAACAACATTAAGAGTACTATTCCACAAACAGAAAGTGCCAGGGAATACTTGAAGTTTGTGGAAGGACGTTTTCGCTCTGCAGATAAGTCTCTCGCTGGTATACTAATGGCTGAACTCACGACCATGAAGTTTGATGGGTCGCGTAGTATGCAAAACCATATCATCGAGATGACTAACATTGCAGCAAGATTTCTGACCTTGGGGGTGAAAGTGGATAATTCCATTTTGGTTCAGTTTATTCTGAACCCGTTGCCTCCTTGCTGGTACACCAATTCCAATTAACGCTTCCGCTTCACGGTAATGGATTTCACTTCAGGTATGTTTTTCTGTAACGATTTGTGTAAGACTATCATGTTCAATATCCTGGTATGCAAATTAAATTTATGCTTACACTTGACAAATATTCCATTACTAGAACAAATAGCAGGGGGGGAATCGGATCCCCTTGCCTTAGTCATCTTCTCCCCTCAAAGTAACATTGGGTGAAACTTTAAATCAGGGAGCTCACTCATTCTCTTCATGGTTCTTGACAAATATTCCATTTAGAACAAATAGCAAGGGGGAATCAGATCCCCTTGCCTTAGTCCTCTTCTCCCCTCAAAGTAACTATACCTTTCCCCGTTCACCTTTACAAAGAACTTTGTAGAAGTTATACATGTCATTACTAGCTGAATAAATGAGCAAGGGAATCCATACCCAATTAGAGCCTTCTTTATGAAGTCCCAACTAACCACGTCATAGGCTTTTTCAAATCAATTTTCCCGAGGCATCTATGAGTTGTCTTTCTGTTGTAATGTCTTTGTAGATCATGACGAATTAGAACTTTGTATATCAAAGATCTCCCCTCAACAAATGCAGCTTGTGTATATGTTACTAAGTGATTTAGCACTCTCTTCAATCTGGTGTATAGTATCGTAGAGATACATTTGTAAATCGCATTGCAACGAGATAGGTCTGAACTGACTAGCCAGCCGAGGATCTTACACTTTAGGGATCAGAGATATCATGGTTGTATTTATCTGCTTTAACAACTTGCCATCTCTTAATTCCAAGATTTCCTAAAAAAGTCACTACCATAGCCATCTAGCACTGGGCTTTTGTTGATGTTAATGCCAAACATAGCTTGCTTCACCTCTTTTTCAGTGTACCCCTTAACTAATTCTAGTTGCTGATCCACTGATAGAGTGTACCCGTTCTTCAAAAAATTGTTGAATGCCTTGATTTTGTGCTCCTCTTTCTTCCCTAACAAGTCTTGGTATAATTCTACAAATATGTTGGCTATTGTCACGGGTTCTGTCTGTATTCTACCTTCCCTTTCCTTCAATTGAACTATTGCTTGTTTGAGCTTTCTATTCTTTATGACAACATAAAAATATTTGGTATTATCATCCCCTAATTTGATCCAGTTTGCCTTGCTCCTTTGCTGAAGAAATACTTCTGCCAAATATGATAATTTGATCCAGTGCTAACTGTGCCGCAAGTAATTCTTTTCTATCCTCAGTTGCCTCAGTTTTTATGTTTGTAAAATGCTTTTTTATTCAGCTCCTTCAGACTTTGTGAAGACTGTTATTCCACCCTAAATTACAATTGCTAGACAAAAATACTAGTTATCTAAACCTAAGAGAAAGTATTAAAGAGAAATAAAATAGCTATACTAAAGAAATCTAAATATTTAAACTTAAATAAGAAGAAAAAACAATAAAGAGAAAAGAAAAATAAAAGAAAATAAATAGCTACTGTGATTTAGCCCTTAAAAAGCAGCCGCACTTTTCTTCTTCACAGTTCACACTAAACCACAGTCATTTTTTTACATTCATCTTCCCCACCCTTGAAAAACCACCATAGAAGCCTTCACTTCCGTGTTCTCAATCATAATAGTCACAGAACTCCAAAGAACTCAAGAGATTTGTTCAGGTTTACTATTTGAGGTATCATCCGAGGCTTACCGTCAAAGCTCCGGTCGCCGCTCCGGTTCTGCGTCGCTGTTTATTCTCAGTTCGATCGTTGAGTTACAGAAGTTTTAACGTTCATATACACTCATAAAAGGTCCATTTATATCAACATATTAACCTTTCTTTCTTTTCCAGTTCATTGAAATTATTGATTTTTGTCCTTGGAATGTTGATTATTGAAGTATATGCTGATTTTGGTGTTTTTTTGCAAGTTATCGTGAGTTTCTTGCTGATGTTCTATATTTAAATTAGTCTTTTATGACTTTGGGTGTGGAATGCTTCACTACATGATGAAAATCCAAGTATTAACCGATATGGGTCGGGGTGGCTAAAACTGAAATGAGGACAATTAATAAGTTGTAGCTTTGAGGTTTACAGTATGAGAGGGTACAGTTTGTTTGGTGAAATATTTAATAGGATTAAATCCTTAAAGTGGCAGATTTTTATGGCTTTAAGTCAATGGTCTTTGGTTTAATTCATAAGCCAAAGAACGCTTTCTTTTTTTTTTCTTTTTTAAACTTAGTTTCACGTTTTCTTCAATTTCCGTTACTATTGTGTTACACGTTAGTTGTTCGTTTAAGTTAGTTCTTTCGCTACTTTGTTTTTTCCCCTCTGTTTTAAGAAGGTTTGAGTTATCGCTGCAAGAATTAAGATGGGGTTATAGCATCAGAAATTTCTTTCTTTAAAAATGGGCTAGTGATGGATTGCTAATAATCAGACCATTAGCTGATTTGGTTAAGCATTAAGATACTATATCTTGTTTTTTTACAAGTATTTTAAAGTTGTGTGCCAATTGATAATATCATTTAGAGTTGTTTCATGGGCTTAAGATGTTCATGGCAGTAGGAAAAGTAAGGAAAATTGGTGCCTCTTTGTTGCGTTACATTTTTCATGAGTTTTCTGTTTTGGTATGACTTTATTCTATTTTTTTTTAAAAGAAAAATTTGTTGATTGATGATATATTTGCAATGAATTTGTTGAACATGTGTTAAAAGCATGATTAGCCTTTTTGCTTTCCTAGGACTGGGGTAAAGTCTGTGTACCCCCAACTGGTACCTTAGGCCTCGACTCTTCTTCCCTATGGTGTCTGACGTGACTGCCTGGAAGAAGATATTTGTGTTTATGCTAGTGAAAAATTATAGTGGGTTTAGGAGATGAAAACGAGTGCTTCAATGGTGTTTATGAGGCTGCATTTTTATGGCTGTAAGGGTATAAAAATGGTGTCTTTGTGTGAAGAAGAAAGCTAAGTCATTCATGGAGAGCTATGGAGGAAGCTGCTTATGAAGACCCTTTTGATTGCGAGCTGCTATTACTTTCCGTTGCTGCTGCTATAGGTCTGTGTAGAGAAGATGGTGAGTGTTAAGTGAGGAGGAAGAGTATATACTCTATGCTTTGAGGAAAGCTGCGGCTGCTCAAAACTTTAGCTGCTAGGGTTTCCTAATTGTTTCTTGCTCTCTCTGTCTATCCGCCCGTTATTGAAATAAATTTCCGCTTTGTAAAACCTGTTTTTTTCATTATTAGAATAGATCTCATTTTGAATTTGAGGATTTCCAAGAGATCCTTTGAAGATTTAAGGTTTTAATTTCGGAGTTCATGGATAATATTTTCCCACTTGAGCCGTTTTTTTTTAGTTTTTAGAAATACTGACTTTTCCGAAAAAACAGCAATTCAGATTCAAGAGCTTAGGAATGAATGACAATCTTGAATTTTTATACATAGCAATAAGGACTACCTTTACAAACTAATAAGAAGTATATAAAAGGAGAAGAGGATGAAATCAAACTCACCACCGCACTTTCGAGTACTTGGTTGAGAACAACCACTGTTCTTTTTCTTCACCATCAGTGTTCGGTTCTAAGCAAATAAATACCCTAATGATGTTTTCCATTTATGCGGTGTTGGACCGACTATGGGCTTGGGCCTCGTTTTTCTTGCAACTTACTTGATTGCTTTCTTTCCTTTGCTTCCTTTTTTTTTGCTTTTGAGATTTTTTCATGGTACAACTTATTTAAAATTATTATCATAAATAATATCAGTTTTTGTTTTATTTCAAGATACAGATTTATTTATAGCTAAAAGCATATTTCTTAATTTTTAAAAATAAATACTCACCACAAATTAAGGGACCAGTTTCTCTTTAGTAAATGTGGAAGAGAAATTAGGGATTGTGGTTTTTATTTTATGATACAAAGAAAAGGCATCTGAATGAGAAAGAAGAGTGAAAAAGAAAAATAATCGGAAAGAAGATTGTGACGAGTTTAGTACCAACTTCCTAAAGGTTTTGATAAAACTTTGGTATTCAAAAACGCACTTCTCTGAGATTGTGCTTGTCAAATGATTAGTCTTAGTGTTTCAGGTTCTCTAAATCGGAGGAAATGGATGCAAATGAGATTGAGGAAGAGGAGTTTGGGTTCTCAAGAAACTATTTTCTTGCTAAAGAAGTGGGCTCTTCACGCAAAAAGTCAGCTCGGAAGCTCTCTGAAATCGATCTTGTGGACGAAGAGGTCTGTGTTTGCCTTCTAATATCTCATCTGTTTATATTATTAGTTGCTAAATCTCAACCAAAGGTGGATTGTGAAGTACCATTGCTCCCAGACAGTTGTTGCAACCTTATGTAGGGATACTTCTTTTCAGAAATTGTTTAATTGTATATATGGCTCGAATTGAGTTCACTTAGTGTGAGGTAGAGAGACATAGCACATAATTTTCAAGATAACAAATATAAATAGTTATCTGTCGAGTTCAGGGAAAATGAGAAACTCCAAATCCAACAAATAATGAAAAGATATTCAAGATATTTTCTTAAGATTGAAAACATACTAGTTCCCGTTAGAATTGTTTGCTTTCACATATTTGCAAGGATTTGAATTATAGAATCCTCAATACATAATTTTTTTAACATTTGAATGAAGCTAATAAATAACAATTACACAAAGAAAAAGTGAAACTGAATTATTGTGAAATGCTTAAGAGATATTGATGGGAACCTGTACATGCAAATGGCCAGCTGTGTGTACAAATACATGAATGGAAAACCTTTTGCATCTGAATGGAGCCTTAGGAAATTCAGAGGTTAAACCCAATGTTCAAAAACGAGAGCAAAATGAATAGAAAGCCAGGTTGAAGGTAAAAGGAAGCATTCCTATCGCATAATCACATAACTATACAATTGTTGTCAGTTGACAATGTTGCAGCTTTTTATCTTTTGAAACAAAGAAATCCAAAAATAAAACGCCCAGACTAATAATAATCGTTCACGTTACTTTTTTTGATAGATAACAATCCTTACACATTAAGTTACCACTCAGAATTCTCTTTTTTCCCAGTCATTGCGGTAGCTTCAGTTAAACTATGTAGAAAGAAAAATATAGTATTTGGCCAGTCAAGTGCTTTTAAGAAAAAAAATGAATAAAGGTTATCCAAAAGATGAAAGTAGCAGAAATGAAGATGTTGAGATGGATGTGCGGGCATACTAGGCTTGATAAAATTAGGAACGAAGATATTCGGGAGAAGGTGGGGTGGCTCCCATGGACGACAAGATTCGGGAAGCAAGGCTTAGATGGTTCAGGCACGTGCAGAGGAGAAGCCTAAATGCGCCGATTAGGAGGCGTGAGCGGTTGGCTTTGGCGGGTATGAGAAGAGGTAGAGGGCGGCCTAAGAAGTATTGGGGAGAGTTGATCAGGCAGACATGGTACGACTTCAGATTTCCGAGGACATGGCTCTTGATAGGAATGTGTGGAGGTCGAGCATTGAAGGTTTGGAGGTAGTTGAGCGTTTTTCTTCTTCACTATTTTTCTGTTTTTCATAGTCCGTACCATTATTACTGGTTATTGTTATTGCTTTTCTATCTATTTTCTCTTACGATGCTGATATTATTTTTCTGGCTTCTGTTGTTATGAATCTATTGTCCCTTTTCGTCTTGTTGACAAAGGAAAGAAAGATAGAATCAACAAAGGGCTAGTGGACAATACCTTCAAAGATGAGGGTTAATATGCATTTTCCAAATTACACTTGTTGTACATGGTTGTGCCCTTATACATGTTTTAATCTTTCCTGACCAATGCATAATGGATAAAGTTCCAGTTATGATTCTTCTTACTGAGAGTCCACAATGATGATTGTTGCATGCAGGAATTAAGAGAGGTGGCAACTACTATTGAGCCCAAACATGAGAAAGAAGTAAATGATTTGATCAATAGGTACAAAAGTTTGTATTCAGAATGGCTTTTCGTGCTAAGGTCAGTGTCCACGATATGCTTCTTGGATAAGTTTTTTACCTGCCTTATATTCATTTGCTATCAAATGTAAACCTGGAAGGTTTCCCTTTCCAATCCTTTATTACTCTGATAGGTGTGGTTTTGCACTTTTGATGTATGGCTTTGGATCAAAGAAAGCTTTGATTGAAGATTTTGCCACAAGATCTTTAACTGAGTATTCTGTTGTTGTCGTCAATGGGTATCTCCAGTCTATAAATCTTAAACAGGTATTCACCCTATCATTTTCTTGTTTAAAAGTGCTGCTTGCTTTATACCTTTGTTTTAGAAAATAATTTTGGTTTAGAAAGTCTCAAAATCAGGATCTTCCATTTTGCAAATTTTCTGAAAAACAAAGTTTTAGGCCCGTATTTTAGGGTTAGACAGATTACTACAAGAACACTGATCATGACAGGAGCTTTTGCTCATGGAGCTATGTTGTTTGGTTGCAAGCTTCCTACTTTAGTGCATCACATGCTCACTGACATGGATTTTTAAGTTAGCAGTGACAATTTTTGAAGTTTAGCTGTTATCTGGTATATATCAAGGTAATCCCACTGGATTTAATGAGAGGGCAATAACTGAAGATATGACATTGGCAGGCACAATAAGATGGTTATGCCCAGATTTTAGTCTTAAAATGATTGAAATAGATTATTAGAGGTTGAAAATAAAGCTAAATGTTCCTTTTACTTGGTGTTATGGAAGCTATCATTACTTAAAAACACAAATATGTTTTGAGTTCATTTGATTCCTGGTGCCTGGGATTTAATATAATGGTAGTAATTACCTTTTTTTAATTTAATATATTTCTTACTATCAACAATTATTACAGTTATGAACACCCCCTCTTTATGATATTATATGATAAGATCCGTATGAGATGCACAATATCCGCGTTACTGGCACAAAATTTCTAGTAATACTAAGAGATCTGCTATTGTTGATCTTTTATTGCAGGTGGTGATAACACTAGCTGAGCTCCTTTGGGATCAACTAAAATTGCGACAAAAGACAACATCAAGAAATCTGTCTAAAAGCCAACAACCATTTAACCCCAGATCCATGGATGAGCTTCTTGCTTTTCTAGACAAACCAGATCTAGAAGATGAGTGTTTTGTTTGCATTGTTGTTCATAACATTGATGGTCCAGGGTTGCGTGATTCTGACTGCCAACAATGTCTTGCAAGTATTGCTGCTTGTTCTCATGTCCGTATGGTTGCTTCCATTGACCATGTCAATGCTCCTCTTTGTAAGTGTTTTCTGCAAACGCGTGTGTGAGCATGTATATGACGTGCATAATAGATAGGGATGACAATAGGCGCGGGTGTAGTGCGGGTTCTGTCTTAACCTGCAAAACTTCAACCTGCCCGCTCCGCGCCGCATAGCATTTTCACCCACGTCCACCCGCCCCGCACTCACACCCGCGTCGCCCCCCTTAATTTTTTCTTCTTTATTTTTTCAGTTTTATTTCTTTTTGATCTTTTGATTGGAATTTTCCGTCTCAGCTAAGGATTTAAGGTGGGTGCAACTGTAAACTGTTTTACTAGGTTTCTTTTTTCTTTTTCGGGCAATAAGCGAGAAGAAAAAAATAGCTAATAGGTTTTCAAGAACTATTACATGCTACTCACCATGTCTCAATTCCTCTGAATTTTTAGTATTTCCATTTGAGATGTTTAAAAATATATGACAACACTCTATCATTAACTTCTTAACAAGTAATTCATTATTTCAGTTGTAGTGATAAAATGCATAAATCAAAACCACTGATAACAAAAGTGATGAATTAAAGAACTCACATTTAATCAACATCAATAATGAGAATTGAGAGCTAACAACTACTAAAATGGCCGACAAAAGAATGTGCTAAAGTTTGCCAGTGAAGAAGCAGAAGGATGAGAAAGCTGATATTAGTACTTACCCCAAAAAAATAGCTGATATATTAGTCATGAGTGTGCAAATGATATTGGGATTATATAGTACAACACTAGACTGTTGTAAGCATCAAAGCTCTTCTGTCAAGCCAGAGTCATTATTGTGTGATTGCATCATCAGTATATGTTTCTAGCTTGGCCAAACCCACACCAACACCATCGTCAACCCGCAACGTACCCCGCAACCGCAAAAAATTTTTATTTTTATTTTTATAAATCAACCCACACAGGCCCAAACCCGCCCCGCCCCGCCCCGCACCCACACTGCCCCATTGCCATCCCTAATAACAGAGGATGTCTAGAGGTGTAAGGGAGTGTTTTGTGAAGTCTGTTTTCCGTAGCTTGCATGTATTGTGCCTTTTACTAATTTTACCTGTTTTAAGAATTACTAGGTATTACTGCCTTTTGCTAATTGCTGCTTAGCCGTAAATATATAGCACCTTAACTGTACCATCTGATGCTGAAATGTCAAGTTCTGGTCATTCCTTAGTATCTCTCTCAACACCTAGATTTCGAACTCTTATAGGAGTATTTATTATGTGCATGTCACATTGAAAAAAGTCTAATTTTTACTACGTTGGCTATGTCATATATATCAGTGTGGGACAAGAAGATGGTCCATACACAGTTTAACTGGTATTGGTCCCATGTTCCTACTTTTGCTCCATACAAGGTTGAAGCAATGTTTTTCCCTTTCATTCTCGCTCATGGGGGCACTGCTCAAAGTGTGAAGACAGCTTCAATTGTCTTACAGAGTCTGACACCAAATGCTCAAAATGTTTTTAAAGTTCTTGCGGAGCATCAATTGGCGCACTCTGATGAAGAAGGCAAGTTCTTTCATACGTTGGTTTCCCATTTCTATTTCCATTTCCATGTATGTAGAATGCAATTAGATCTATCTGCTATTAATCATTCATTCAAGTTGGACATTGTTCTTCTCAGGGATGCCAATCAATAATCTGTACACTACATGCCGAGAACGTTTCCTGGTGAGTAGTCAAGTTACTTTGAATTCACATCTGACAGAATTTAAGGACCATGAGTTGATCAAAACCAAAAGAAATTCGGATGGTCAAGATTGCTTGTATATTCCTCTTACAAATGAAGCCCTTCAGAAACTTATCGCAGAGATCATTTAACAGGGTTTCTATACGAGAGGGGAAATTACTAATTGGCAAGTTCTAAGCAGATGCATCTTTATGTATGGGAAAAATTTCACGTGCAGAAAAGTGCATCTACTCACTGCTTGCTAGTAAGAAATACTAGCCTGGTTCTCCGCTGGCTGTCACATTGACATGTTAGGATATCAGTTTAGTATGGAAAACCTATCAAGCATATTTAAGAGGCAGCAAAGGTACTGCGTGCTCCTGGTTTCAGTTGTCTATGGTGTGGGGGTTTACTAGATCCTCTTTTGTAAATGTTGTAACAGTAGTAATTTCTGTTGACCATCTTCTTATTAAGAGATTCAGCTTTGTAAAAAGGCCAATTACTTTGAATATAGTCTGCAGTCACTTGAAGCACCGTTTGATGTTTTATAGATTCTTGCTTCTTTAATTATCCAAGTAACTAAGGGTGAGCCCTAGTGGTCAACGAAGTGGTTGAAACCATGGCAGATAAAAATACATTTGGTATTACCTGTTCTGAGAAGAATTATCTAACTGTTTGAGCCATAACATTGCCTGGGAGTAAAATGTGTATTACCTGCTCTAAAGAATGTTGGTAAAAGGTACGTATTCAAACAGAATTCTAGGAAAGAAACTGGCTGGCTAATTTTTGCTGGTTTGTCTTTAAAGTTGTTTGGTCTGTGATGCGATTGCAGAGGGTGGAGTCGTCATTTGGGAGTTTGATAAATGAATGCTACATTATCTTGCAGCTATTTCGCTTGTCTCATACTTTTCCAATTGCTCTCTTTTCATTAACCTCTACAGTTCAAAATTTTGTATACTTGTTAATACAGATATAATTAGCTATACATTTGAGGAGAAAAATGCAACACTAAATGTTGGTTTTTCCAATTCCTACACAAGGAGACAATTTATATTTAGGGTTTCTTACACTTTTAGCCCGCGTCAGAAACTATTTATATTTGGTAGCTTAAAAATGTATAAAATTTGTATAATTTTTGTATAAACATACAAAATGTATATATACGACGAATATACCAAAAAAATATTTTTTTGGCTATTATTTTAAAAGCGGCTATACAGTGTCATTGTCCGTTCAATTTATTATTTAGTCCTTGATGGGAATATGAGTAAACTAAAGATTATGTGTATCTGGAATATTATAAGTAGAAATACCACAACTAACCAAGACTTTCATTATTAGATTTCCAAATTTCACATATTTCTTGTTAATACGGGTTGATTTGTTGAGGATGGACCTCTTCTATATGTCAAGAAGTTGGCATTACGCGTGAAAGTAAAAGATTCTAACTATTAATACGGTAACATTTTTTTTTAAAAAAGAGTAAAGATTAAAGATTAAACGAGGAAATCAAATTAGTTATACTTAAAATAAAGAAAGCATAGCTGAGTTGATCTGCGAACATCGAAAAGACTAAAGTAATTAAAATTTCGAAAGAGATATTAGTCAGACTTCCAGATCTAGTTATTTTATTTATTTATTATAGGGGTGTGCATTCGAATCGGTTTATCGACAAATCGAATCGATTATTTGTTATCGAAATCGAAACCTTATTGAAACGATAACGATAAGCATATGTACAAATCGATAATCGATAAGGGTCAAAATCGAATCGATAAATCGAATGCACACCCCTAATTTATTATGTTAAAGAAGCACTAGTGACATTTTCTTGACTATGACCAAACTTTCCAAAGTCCACCTACAGCTCTTTCAATTAAAACGTGCAAAATTGACCACATGCGCCAACCATTTTTGATCTCCTTTACTATAAGTGATTAAACGAACTCTTTGGACAAATCATTATATAGCCATGATACTCAACTCCAAATTTCTCTTTTACATGCTCTTCTTCATCTCATTTTCTTTTCCTTTCTCCTATGCTTTGCATTCTTCTTCATGTCCAATCAACTTTGATTACATAGAAACCTGCAAATGGGACACTTCTTTATGCACAGGAGAGTCTTTAGAAAAGAGCTGTTGCCAAACTCTCCGTAGTCTTTTTGGAATAGGACTCGCTCAATACCTCAAAGATACATCCATGTTTTATCTCCCAAACGAAAATGTTGTCGTCTCGTGCATTTCAGACTTCAAATCCAAGCTTTCTTCCATGTCCATTTCTCAATCTTTTGTCTCTCAGTGCATGAATGACACTAATGAATTCGTCGTTAAGCCTTCGAGTTGTGGAGGGATTGTCACAATCAAAGATTGGATGGAAAAAGTTGGTCCAAGTAGTCTACTTGACTCATCTTGTACTGGTGATCTTGGAGGACTTACTAGGTGCAGCTTGTGTGTTGATGCTGGTTTGAAGGTAAACAGTTATTTAGTTTCTTTGAATCCGAATTCGACTACGACTAACAGGTGCTTCTATTTCACTGTCCTTTATGCTGCTGCTATGGTTAATGAATTTGGACCTAAGGATCCAAGAACTGCTAGTTGTGTTCTTGCCTTGCCTTTGGCTAACAAGGCTAGAGGATCGCGCAATCTTAGCAGAGACACTCTGTTAAAATTGGTTTTCGGGTTTTTAGGTGCTTTCTTTGGGATTTTGGGTGCTATAAGTATTATTATTATTATTTACAAAAAATGGGATAAAAAGAGAAAGCAAGATGCATTACATCAAGGGTATGTGACTAGTGTTAGATCCCAAATTTTGCCTAACACTGGTGCTAAATGGTTTCAAGTAGGAGAGCTTGAACAAGCCACAAATGGATTCTCTCAAAGGAATATGATAGGCCAAGGAGGAAGTGGAACTGTCTATAAAGGGACACTTTCTGATGGTACATTAATTGCTGTGAAGAAAATTATTGATATGGATTGTAAGGGTGATGAGGAGTTTATTAATGAAGCAGAGATTATAAGCAAGATTAGGCATAGAAATCTTCTTCCTTTAAGAGGTTTTTGTGTCACAAGTGATGATTTGAATGGCAAAGGGAGATATTTGGTGTATGATTTCATGCCAAATGGTAGCTTAGATGATCATCTATTCAACGCTGGAACGAAACGATTATCTTGGCCTCAACGAAAGAACATAATTATCGATGTGGCTAAAGGGCTTGCTTATTTGCATTATGGAATCAAACCTTCAATTTACCACCGCGATATAAAGGCCACGAATATACTCGTGGACATGGATATGAAGGCAAGAGTTGCAGATTTCGGATTAGCTAAGCAAAGCAAAGAAGGACAAACTCATCTTACAACAAGGGTGGCTGGCACATATGGATATCTAGCACCTGAATATGCGCTATATGGACAGTTGACAGAGAAGAGCGATGTTTATAGCTTTGGCATCGTGATCCTCGAGATCATGAGTGGGAGGAGGGTTCTTGACGCGTCGAATTCTTCTGCATTGTTGATCACTGATTGGGCATGGACAATGGTCAAATCAAGAAATGTAGAAGGCGTTTTCGAGGTGTCAATAAGGGAGGAAGGGCCAAAGATAGTAATGGAGAGATTTGTTCATGTTGGTATACTTTGTGCTCATGTTATGGTAGCTCTAAGACCAACAATTGAAGATGCTTTGAAAATGCTTGAGGGTGACATTGACATTCCAAGATTACCTGATAGGCCACTGCCCCTTGGCTTTGAGTCATTTGAATCATATTCCTTACACAGTTATAGATTCAGAGATAGTTCAATTAGCAGCAGCAGTAACAGCTTATCAAGGTTTATACATACATAGAAAACTTATTTCTGACCGTATTGCTGTCATGTGACCAGGAGGTCACGGGTTCAAGCCGTGGAAATAGCCTCTTGCAGAAATGTAGGGTAAGGTTGCGTACAGTAAACCCTTGTGGTCCGGCTTTTCCCTAGACCCTGTGCATAGCAGAAGTTTAGTACACCGGTCTGTGGAAGGAAAGTTCAATTGTAAGGGCTCTTGAAAGGTCAGAAAAATTGCACATATGCCAGACACAAGTTTAAAATCAATTTTGCCTTTTTTTGTCTTGGTCTTATTTTGACCTTTTCTTCTCCTCAATCCTCTTGTTTACTAGTTGTATTATTTTCTTGTAAAGATTTGTACAAAAATTAAAGCTAGAAAGGATTTGGTGGGCATTCTTTTGTGGGTTTCGTCTGCAAATAAGGTATTTAATCAGCGTTTGTGAAATTGAGAACAAAATCCAACTTAAACTTAAAAAGGGAACTACCAGTTATGTCCGCCCAACAACAACAACCACCCAGTGTAATTCCACAACTGGAGTCTGGGAATAGGATATACGCAGCCTTACCCCTACCTTGGAGGGCAGAGAAACTGTTTCTAATAGACCCTCGGCCAAATATTATCAATATTAGCCAAACGCTACCAATATTAGCCAATTAGCTATTTGTAGCAAAGAAAAAAAGGTCTAATTTTTGCTTTATTTTGAGTCAGTGTTGTTGGAATAGATTGGGTATATCTTAAGGAGTTTGAATCTTAGTTTTGGAATGATTTTTGATGGAGTTTTGGGACAGTTTGAATTGATAATTCGAAGTAGAAGATAAAATATGAAAAAAGATGATGTGTATCACACTTTATATCATTTGTACATCACATATATATCGTATGTGTATCAAATGTGTATAACATGTATATCCATGTATACCTGTGTGTGAGATACATGTGTAGTAGAAGATAAAATATGAAAAAAGATGATGTGTATCACACTTTATATCATTTGTGTATCACATATGTATCGTATGTGTATCAAATGTGTATAACATGTATATCCATATATACCTGTGTGTGAGATACATGTGTAGTAGAAGAATTTTTTAAACTCGATTTTAACTACGAATTTTGATATCAAACCAGTCCGTATCACCTCAAATCTTGCTCAAATCTTGTATATTGCCTCATCTATATATTTTCAATGAATTCCAACCATACCCATTGAAACAAATCTTTTTTTTGCGTAATTTGTTGTAATATTGTATATCTTGATAATGAATTCTGACTCCAAATTAGTCTAGTTCATCTTCAAACTTCCTCACATTTTGTAAATTGTTTAATCTAAATGTGTTTTTAACGATCCGCAACAAAACCCATGTTACACCCCACGCATAAAATAAAGTAGGAAAGGATGGCTCAAGCGCGGCCAATCAGCCGGCGACGCGTTTGAGGCTAGAAGGAGGTATACGTTTCAGTAAGCATGTGACAAGTGTCCCACCGGGCACTGTGATCGGGCAGGGACGACCCATTTTGCATGTAGACCCGGCGGAGTCTCCTATGCACCCTCAGTCACAAATCATGTACTTGATCAAGAAACTCTCTTCTCTACATTTATCAGCGTATCATTTTCGTTCTTTAGAATAGACACCTCCATTTTAAGATTTATGTCCAACTTTGGGGTTTCTTGCTCTCCTTTTATATATGTTATCCCTGGTATTAATTACCAAAAAAATGAAGTTTTGTGAAATAGATTGTTGTAGATGATTGCAAAGAATAAATTTCATTTTAACTTTGGTTAAAGCACTAATTACAATGGGTGTAGGCAACGCATAATCCATCCTTTGAAGAATAGAGACCAAGAAATAGAACACATACATTCCATCTAACTTCATTAGAATGTATATTTGGATAGATTAAATTTGATTTAAATTTGGATAGAACATATTAATAGATTTAACTTTTTTTTATTTTTTAACCCGTTTAAATTTACTATACATAGGGGGAAGGTGTGTGGGGGGTGTGTGTGGG